>NW_022111312.1:18233317-18254768 GCF_000313985.2 Echinops telfairi
GGCTCCTGGGTGGATGTGGGGTTCGCCCCGAGCCGGGGCTGCGGGGTGTGGGCGCCGGCCTCCCTGCCCCCACAGTGCGCGATGCTGGCTACCGCCGTTCCTTCCAGAACGCCCACCTTCGCTTGTCTATCCCCCCCAACACCTACCGTCTCCGTCCTGAACCGAACGAGAGCCCCTTTTCAGGCGTGCACGCAGCGATGCCCTCCTCAGCGTCCCCCAGCATCCGGCTATCCCGCCCGCGTGGACTCCCGCTTGGTGGGGGCAGTGGCCGCTCGGGTGCAGACCCCGAGGCTGGGCTCCCCCTCTGCCCGGACTGTGGGTGTCCGCGGCACCTAGACGGGTGAGGGGCCATGGACAAGGAGGTTCCTTGGAGCTGCCTCCCTGCGGTCACCCCAAACTAGGGACGCCGCCTCCGTCCCGCACCCCCGCTCTCGAGCATCGGGGCTCCAGGACTCCAGGGGAAGGAGGCGTGGGGGGACCCTCGGGGACGTGGCCACAGGTCCGGAGGAGGCGGCCGGTCTGCGGGAAAGCTGTGCCTGCGTCCAATGCCGCCTCACGGCCACGCGCCCTGACCTCGCGCACCTGCCTCTGTCCTGCGCCTTGTTAGAAGTGGGGGTCCCTGGCCCCTGTATCCCTGGTGCTCTCCTGGAGGTGACTTCTCCAGCTTGAGGTGGGGCACAGGAGAGCTAGGCCCCAGTCTTCGGGCCCCGCAAGGACCGAAGGGGCCGAGGCATCCGCAGGGCTGACTGAGGTCGGTGGGCTGGAGAAGCCCCGACCTGCCGAGCCTGCGGTCAGGCCCCGGGCGGCTATGAAGTTTTCCGCACCTCTCCCCAGAAAAGGGTGCCCGGGCTGCACCTGCCAGACCTGCTCCCTCTGGTTCCGGGACCCTAACCTCCTGAGGACCAACCACGGCCGCTCCTGGGAACCATTGGCCTGGGACCTGGCCCAGTCCAGTAGCCCTGGCGGTTGAGGGTCGGCCGGGCGGGTGGAGGCGCAGGCGCTGCGGGCCAGGCGGCCGAGCTCGGGGCGGGAGCGCGGCTCCTACGGGCAGAGGGTGGCCTCTGGTGGCCGTCGGGGGAACGGCGCTCGGTGCGTGTGGGGGCGGGAAGGGGCTGGATTGGGGCGGGGCTCCTGGCCACCCCGGCCAGACCCAATGGACTCCAGGTCTGGGGCTGCAGCGAGGACAAGGGCCCTTTGTAAGCTCGCTCGGCTCTCCGGACAGCGTTGGGCTGGCGTCCGGGGGACGACCCCACACCCCCTCCCTACCCAATGAAGATTAGCGTTCCAACAAAGCGCCTAAGGACCCCCACCATGGTTGGCCCACCAGGGGAACAAAGGGGCAGGCGCTGTGTCCGCCTGCCTGTGGCTGCACTCCGGGGCCGAGCTGCATCCCCGCCGACCAAGGCCCTCCCTCCTCAAGCTATGGGCCACTCCTAGAGAGAGAGCGTGCAGGCCCGTGTCCTTTACGGCAGTGGCGGGGCGGGGGAAAGCCACGTCTCCCTGGGGACCACTCTCCCAGGAAGGGCAGCCCACAGGCCAGGACGTCCAGCTGTGGTGAGAGCCTCAAGTGTCCTTGGGGTTGCAGGGTGCCCTGGAGTTTCTGTTCCCACCTCCAAGTCAGCAGCGCCCATACACACTGCCTCCTCATGGGTGAGCTCTGCTCCTGGCCCCCATGTCCTGCTGTGAATGGGACCCTGGTTTCAGGTCTGGGTCTGAGCAGACCTGGGATTGCAGGTGCAGAGGAGCGGTCTTGGGACCAGGAGGTCCTTGTGGGAGGTTGTTCAGGGAGAGGTACCAGTGGGGTACTGTTGCCCCAGCCCCAGCCCTGGCTGTGACTGGTACTCATTGCTCTCAGTGTGATGGGAAGCTGGCTGGGGTAGAACGTGTGTCAGTCCACCTGAGTTGCTCCAAATCAAGGGGCTGGGAACTGGGTGCGATGGTAACAGCCCCCCATGTGAGCCCACCTGTGAGCCCTGCACCATGCCCATGTCACATCAGCTGGGTGGAAACAGGGGTGCCCCCAGGTCACTCCGTGCACATGCTGTCTGTGCCCAGCCAGGTGGGGCTCTAGGGAAGAGTCGTGGTACATGGAGGGGCTCCCAGGAGGGGGCTTTCCAGGACCAGAACCTGCGGCCCAAGGTCAGGAGCAACACTGGCCAGGCTCTGGATGCAGGCCTGTACTGCAGGGTGGGGGAGCTGATGCACCTGTCACTTTAGCTGCTGCCAACTATGTACCAGGCTCCTGGGGTGGGGGACTGAGAGAAAGGGCCATGTTCTGGCAGAATCCAGGATCTAGAATTCAGTATCTAGCTCCAGCTCCTTGCTGCACCCCAACAATTCCCCAAGCCATCCTTTACTGCATCCTGACATCTTCCTCAACTTCAGTCATCCTTTACTGTACCCCATCTTCTTCCCCAGTGCCCTGCCATCATTCACTGCACTCCGAGAACTTCCCCAGTGCCCTGCCATCACTCACTGCACCCCAACATCTTCCCCAGCCCCTGCCATCACTTGCTGCACCCCAACATCTTCCCCAACCCCTGCTATCACTTACTGCACCCTGACATCTTCTCCAGTCACTGCCATCACTTACTGCACCCCAACATCTTCCCCAACCCCTGCTATCACTTACTGCACCCCAACTTCTTTCCCAGTCACTGCCATCCTCTCCAACCCTGCCAACTTCCTGGGACTGCTGGGGCCAGCTCTTGCTTGGCCACTTATACTGCAGTCCACCACCTGGAACACTTCCGGGCCCCTCCCTCCTTCTCATCTTTCCATTCCCAGCCCCTGGCTCCTTCCTCCCCAGCCCTCCTGTCCCCTCTCCTCCCGACCTCCCGTCCCTCTGCCCAGCCTCCCCTGAAGTAGAAGGCTTCCTTCAGCCACGCTCTGCCACTTACTGGCTGTGTGCCCTATCCTCTCTGGGCCTGTTTTCTTTCTTTTGGGAAATGGGATGATAGTGTCCACAGACAGCGGGGGAGGGAGGTGGTCAGTTCACTCCCGGGCACTGGCTGTGTGCCAGGCAACCTCACAGCAGCTTCGGGAGGTGGGGGCATGAGAGCACTGCCCTGAAGGCTGGAGCGCCCTCTCCCCTCACCGCCCAGAGGGCTGTCCCCATGTGTGGCCTCATCTCCACCTCTGACCATTTATTCATGTGAGAAACCCTCATTTATCACTTACCTTCCGGGCAACAATGGGCAGTGTCTCGCGATCCCCTGGCACCTGACCAGTGGGTACCCTGTAAAGATGATCTAGGTGGCTAGAAGTCCAGGGCAGTTGTGAGCACTGACCCCACCACCACCACCCAGGCAGGCACAGATGTGGAAATTGAGTGTACCTGATGTGAGTGGGGTGGGTAGGTCTCTGGCCCCTCTGACCTGTCAGGCTGCAGCCTGAGAGGCGAGGAGCTGGGGAGTCCCAGGGTCTGGCACCAAAGCTGAGAGCCCTGGAGCCTGGGCGCAACCACTGCCCCGCCATGGGCTCAGAGCCTCAGCCTTGCTCACCAGCTGTGAAATGGGCTGTAAAGCAGGGCAGCTTGGGTGCCAGGCCTCACCCCACCCAGGCAGAGCTGCGAATGGGGGACTCCTCATGCAATGGCTACAGGCTCAGGGGTGGCCCTGAGGCTCCTCACACTAGAGCCCTGATCCCCTTCCCCAGTGATAAGTGGGCTTGACATAGCCCAGTGAGGACTCAACTCCAGCACCCCACCCCGTCTCCCAGAGCCCCCTCTCCTTCCTGTAGCCCCCACCCATCTCCCCTCACCCCTTCTTCCCACCCCCTATTTCTGCCCTACATCCCTGCAAGCCCTCATCCTGAGCCCATCATAACTGGGCGGGGGGTGGGGGTGGGGGTGTCTCCCTGCACCAACATTACTAAAGTGGAGTTTACTGCGCGGAAATCACACCTCTTAAAAGCGGTTTGTAAGAGTGCGTTAGAACCAGCGGTGATCCACTACAGAAGAAAGAAACCGCACAGGGAGGGAGGTGGAACCCTGCGTAGGCCTCACCTTCCCCATCTGCGGTAATGGCCCGTTTATGTTCCTTGGCGACTTCCCTGGGGCCGTGGGGTCAGGAGCACCATGGTCTCCCTTCCAAGTGTTCCTCCCCGGGGCCTTCTGGAAGGTTCCCCCTGCCGCCTGCTGCAGCAGCCTCCGTTGCCCTGGAGACCGACCAACTGGTCGCCAGGCGACGGCAGAGGCAGGGCCAGACAGCGGATGGGAGTGGTTGGGTGGGCAGGGGCCACAGAGGAGCAGCCGGGCGCTGCGGGTACTGGGGCACTTCAGGGACGGGCTCACACAGGACACCCCACCGGAGCACCACAGCGGTGGGTGGTAGGGAGGGAGGGGTGTGCATCCGAGGAGGGTGGCCTCATGTGCTTCCATCCATATTCGCTCCAAGATACCGATATGCAAGGTTCACAGCGCCCCCCAACACCCGTCCTGTGCAGATTCCAGCCTCTGAGGGCAGCCCTCTTAGCCTGGTTAACCTAGGTCCCCTGGACAACTGCCCAGTAACCTGGGTTGGCTTTGTAATAGGCCTTCACCCACCAGGCCAAGGACAGTTGGACCCTGGCCGCTGGAAGATCAGGGTGACAGAGGTCCCAGCACCCCCTTCCCCATGGAAGATCCAAATGACAGGTCCCAGTGCCCCTCCCCCGGGGGATCAGGGTAAGCACAGACTCAGAGCAGAGTGTGAGACATCCCATTCTCCCTGCCCCTCCCACCCGTCCCTCTGCTGTGAGGGACTCCTGGCCCCCAGGTTGGGGACTGCCTGCTCAGGTTCCAGGAGCCTCCAGGACACAGGAGGGTGTGGGGCCCCAGACGGGCAAGCACCCCTCCTGGTATTCTGTGTACCCTCAGACTCATTGGGGCTCATTCTCTTGTGGAGGTCTCCAGGGGGTGATTGGGAAGCTGCTCAAAAGTCCAGGCCTGGCAGGGTCTCCCTGGGGACCAGTGGGGGCTTCCCAGAGGGACAGACCACAGGCTGCTGGACCACCAGGATGACCCATCATCCAGCTTCTCTCAGCTCAAAGCTTTCCCAGGGCTCTCCGCCCACCACCCACCCTCCCCCAAACCAGCTTGGGGGGAGGCAGCCCCTTGCCTGGGGAGTGCTATGGAACCCAGGACGCTCTATGGGCCTGCAGCCTGAACCAAGGCAGCCAGGGTGTGTGTGTATGAACCCTGTGTGTGAGTGTGAGCTAGTGTGTGCATGTGCACTTGCACGCCCCAGCGCTCCTGGAAGACCCACCACCCACAGTTGCAGTAGGTCCGAGGACTGTTCTTTTGCTCAGCTCAGGCCAGCATTGCTACCGTCCCATTTAAGAGCTGTGACTTCTCAGTTTCCTCAGCTGCCCCTGGGTCTTCTGCTGCCCCGGGGGAGGGGGCAGTGCTAGGTGCGGTTGCCCGCACTGTGCGCTGCACCTGAACTCTTGGTCCAAGGGGCGCCCTGTGCATGCAGAGTGTGCTCTGGCAGTGCTTGGGAGATAGCCCAGGTTGAAGCCAGAGGTGCCTGTGGGCTGCATGCGGGGCTTTGCAGGGGGCCAAACCCCCACATTAAGACCCCCCCACCCCACACTTATCTCTCTGCCTGCAGGAGTGGCTGAGCAGGTTTGGCTACCTGCCACCAGCTGACCCCTCTACAGGGCAGCTGCAGACACAAGAGGAGCTGTCCAAGGCCATTACAGCCATGCAACACTTCGGGGGCCTGGAGGCCACTGGCGTGCTGGGTCAGTCCTGGGGACAGTGAGGGCAGGTCTCCCACCCTGATGTCCTGCTGTTTGATGTTTGCACCCCCACCCCAGCACTGCCCCTCTCCCATCTTCATGGGAGGTGCCGCCTGGGGTTGAGGACTCAATTACCACCTGCCCCCTAAGCAGGGGCTATACCACTGGAGATGCCCCTTTCTAGAGAACCCAGCGTCCATGAGAAAGGACCCTGAAGCCGGGTGTACCTGTGACACTCCCTGCTTCCTGCCCACCCAAGGCTGACCAGCACCTCTCCCAGGCCGGCAGCCATAGACATCTGTGCACAGACATGGACGTCCCAACCCTGGTGGCAATGTGCGCCTTGTAGGGTGCTAGCCCAGCCAGGCCCCTTCTGATTGGTCCGGGCTCTGCTGGTGGACATTCTGATTGGTCAGGACTGTTACACCCATTCTGATAGAGCAATACTGTGTTGGTGAACGTTCTGATTGGCTGAGGCTCAACCAGACCCTTTTTGATTGGTCAGGGCCCTGCTGCTCACTGTTCTGATTGGCTTGTGTCCACGCCCGCCGTAAGGTAACTATCCTTCTGTGCAACTCCATGAATGAGTGCGCACACACAACCCAGAAGTGAGTCCTCGTGTGTCCGTGTCTGACCCTCAGCAGGCTTGCGGGGCTGAGGGCCAGGGCTGGCATCCCCAGACCAGACCAGGGTGGGCAGCAAGAAGGGAGGGGGTGGACTCGGAACAGGGGCCTGACCCCTGCTTGCCCCCCTCCCCCACAGACGAGGCCACACTGACGCTGATGAAGACCCCACGCTGCTCCCTCCCCGACCTCCCCAGTCCGGACCTCTCCCGACGCAGGCGCCAAGCCCCCACACCAACCAAGTGGAACAAGAGAAACTTGTCCTGGAGGTGGGTATGGGATGGGGCATACCAAAAGAGACCAGATTTAAAGCGGGACACCATTGACGGGAGGGAGAGGGGGTGTTCTTGATTAAAAATTTGGTCTATATGGATCAAATAGACCGTTCCCTAGCTTGTCGTACATTCTTTCCAAAAATCGAGACTTTTAAAAAACTCCAAAAAGCGGGACTGTCCCGCCAAAAGCGGTACGTCTGGTCACCTTAGCATGCCCTGTGCTGGTGGAAACAGCGGGGCTTCGGCTCTTCGAGCTGGGCTGTCATCCTGGGAAGTCTTCCGGTCTGCAGATGCAGGCATGCCCTCGCTCAAGGCTGCACCTCCCCAGCCTCCACCTCCCATCTTCTGGGAGGGAGGCCTCCTCCCCATATGTGTGTCTTCCTGTGTCTCTCACAAGGACTCTCACACTCGACTTTGAGGGTTCCTGGCAGGTGCAAATGAACTCCTGCCCTCCACTGCTCACCAAAAGGTCGGCAGTTCAAGTCCACCCCCAAAGCACCTCAGAAGAGAGGCGTGGCAACGTACTTCCCAAACAGCCTCCGGTTGTGGGCCACGGGGGTGTTCTGACCCAGGAAGGGTCACCATGAGTCAGCGTTGACTGGACGGCAGCCAGCCTCTGGTAGGCTTGCTGGATCAGCGCCCACCCCGCCCTGCGATGCCCCATCTCATCACTTACTTCATCAGCAAAGAGCCCATTTCCAAACGCAAGACAGCAGTGTGGGCATCACTGGTTTGCTGCAGCCTTCACCTGCAGTTGGGGCAGTGTCTCAGCACAGCCTCTAACTGGTATCCTGAGGGTCTGCTGGACCTGGAATCGGGGGGCACTGTCCAGGAAGACCCTCCAGGAGGTGGACTGACACCACCGTGGCTGCAACGAGGGGCTCAAAGGGTTGTTTGAGGATTGCTAGCCCAGTGGTGCTTCTTTCACTGCACCGTCCATGTGGTCACTGTGAGTCAGGACCCACTCCACGGCGCCCAGTCACAGCCATAACATTCGGCCTTCAGGAGCCCTGGTGGCTCTGTGGGTTCTGCATGGGACTGCTAACCACAAGGTCAATAGTTCAAACCCACCAGCCACACCCAGGGAGAAAGATGGGGTTCTCTGTCTCAGAAGCCCTGTATAGGATGGCTGTGAGTCAGAATTAATTCAATGGCAGTGCCTTGGAGTTTGGGTTTTTTTTCAGCCCTCGGTTGTCCCCAAGTCAGAGCCAGCTGGGGGGGTGGGGTGTCCTAGTTCATGTAAGAGCGATAGCCACATGGCCCCCTCAGGTGGGAACTGGTAGATTGGGGCAGGTGGGCCAAGATAGGAAACGCATTGTGGTTTGTTGGCCCAGAGGCTTTGGCCCACCTGGACCTCATATCCTTACCTTAGCAGAAGGCTGAGCTTCCAGTACCCTCCTGGGGGGATATCAGCCCCAGTGTCCTGTCTCTGGCTGACTCAGAGAGAAAGGAGCTCCGTGGGGCGGGCCTACGCAGGAGGGCGTGTCCACAGTGGGCGGGCTTACCCCTGGAGGGCGTGCCTACCAGGGGTGGGCGTGCCCACGAAAGGCGTGCTTATTCCAGGGGTGTGGCCAGAGGAGGGTGTGCTCCTCCCCTAGGGAGGGCCCACCTGGGGATGTTATCATTCCAGGGGCGTGGCCAGAGAGTGGCATGTTTGCGCTGGATAGGTTGTACCTGATGGGCGCGGGGGGCGGAGCGGGTGCTCACCCTGCAGGCGCTTTGCCAGGCCCAGGCACCCAGCTCTGTGGTCACATCTGCACCCCTGCCCTGCAGGGTCCGGACGTTCCCGCGGGACTCGCCGCTCGGCCGCGACACAGTGCGGGCGCTCATGTACTACGCCCTCAAGGTCTGGGGCGACATCACACCGCTCAACTTCCACGAAGTGGCGGGCAGTGCGGCGGACATCCAGATCGACTTCTCCAGGGCTGACCACGATGACGGCTACCCCTTTGACGGCCCGGGCGGCACCATTGCCCACGCCTTCCTCCCCGGCAACCACCACGCCGCGGGGGATGCCCACTTCGATGACGACGAGGCATGGACCTTCCGCTCCTCGGGTGGGTTCAGCTGCCCAGGTGTTCCCACAGCGTGTGGGAGGCGAAGGGCGTGGTGTCCGGCCCCAGCAAGGCTGGAGGCCGTCACCGCCCGTCTCAGACCATACAGCCCACCCTGGGTGACACACAGGTCTGGAGGGAGGACCCCCAACTCCAACCTGAGTGGTCTGCTGATCTCCCATCATGCTCAGGAGCAGGACCTGGATGGGACTTCACATGCTCACCTGTCCTCTGTCCCCCAGATGCCCACGGGATGGACTTATTCGCAGTGGCTGTTCACGAGTTTGGCCACGCCATCGGGCTGAGCCACGTCGCTGCTGCCCAGTCCATCATGCGGCCATACTACCAGGGCCCAGTGGGCGACCCGCTGCGCTACGGGCTGCCCTACGAGGACAGAGTGAGAGTCTGGCAGCTCTACGGTGAGCCGACCCGGGCGACCAAGGGTGGTGATCAGGGGGCTGCTGGGCATGGGTGCCCGTCAGAGCTGGTAACTCTCAGCTAATGCTCTCCCGCTGAGCGGACAGAGCATGACCCACAGACCAAGCCTGGGGTCTAACCCCGGCCCAGGTCTGCTGGGCACACATCGTGGTCCTGTGGACACAACCCTACCTGGAGTCCAGGGTTCAGGGAAGCTGTATCCTCCTCAGATTTCCAGATACAAGATCAACTTTGCTTCCCTGTTGTGTTAGTCGTTTGAAAGCTCATGGGAATCTCAAGTGGAAAGTTAGCGGAATCCTTCCATGAAATTGTCGAAGCCCTTCCTGTGCGTCCTCTTGTCCTCAGCATCGTAGTCTTTGTTTTCCACCTTTTGATTATGCCTCGGGCGAAGGTCTGTTTTCCACTCACCAGCTCCTGCACACTTTGTTCCATGCCGTCATCGCGGTAACTCCACACACCTGCTTCCTCCCCGGCTTGCTGTCTCCATTCCTCCTTTCCCACTCTGTCCCAGCTTTGTCCTCGGGAGCCTGCTACCTCTTTGATCTCAGACTTCTAAGATATTTGCATCTCCCTAGTGTTGTTGCTCATCTGACAGACCTGTCTGTTGATTGGCTGAAAATCGAGCGTGGGGGGTAGGGGGAGTTCAGTTCCTGACCCGAAGGGTAACTAAGGACCAGTCTCTCTCTGACCAGTAAGCCCAGTGTCTTTGGTGATTTTGACTTCTGCTCCACATCTTGCTCCCATACTGCGCAGGGCCTTGTAAATGTGTCCCTTCCCAGGTGGTGGGTAGTGGTAGCTGACCTCAGCGTCCCGAGCCACGTGTAGGACCTGTCGTGACTTCATTTGCCTATGGCTGAATCATACTCCATGCATGTACACACCGTGTTTCGTGTCTCCGTCGTCTGTGGGCGGACACTGGGTTGCTTCCCCTTGTGCCGTGGTGAACAGTGTGGTGCAGGCTCCTGGGGAAGCCCTGCTCTCTGTTTGTAGAGTGCATGCCCAGAGTCAGTGCTGGGGCACTCGGCACCTGGGTGTGAACCTTGTGGTAGGTTCTGTCCTTCGAATTTTACTGACACACATCACCTATCAGCGACAAGGGGCAGGAGTCTCTGCCTACTGCAGGGTATGCAGCCCCTGGCTGGGGGGAGGCTCCTTGTGTATCAGCTGTGTGGCTTCGGGCCCAAGAAGAATGAATGGCCTTCGGTGGTTAGCGGGCATCTCATGACTCACTGCATGCTCTCCTTGTCATCCACAGGTGTGAGGGAGTCCGTGTCCCCAACCGGGCCCCCGGAGCCTGAGGAGCCACCTCCCTTGCCAGACCCGCCTCACAACCGGTCCAGTGTGTTGTAAGTGGGCGGTGGCACTGGGGGCCAGGCCTGCCGCTAGGAGCTCCCGACCCATCCCAGGCAGATGGTCCCCACACAGCGCCTTCAAGTGAAGAGGCCTCACCGTTGGGCTAACTGCCCCCAAGTGATGTAGTGTCTTTCACGGGCTCCTGAGGGGCCCTGGGAGTCTCCTTGAGAGTTCAGTGAAATCACTCAGCTGCTAAGTCAAAGCCAGGCTGGGAGTTCGAGCCCACCAGCTGCTCTTCGGGAGGAAGACAAGGCTGTCTGCGTCCAGGCGGACTGTACCCCTCTGTCCTATGGGGTGGCCAGGAGTGGGACTCAGCAAATGTGACTTAGGTGACGATGAAGCCAGCCAGTGAGTGTTTCACACTGTTCTTTCAGCGGTGGCATCATGGTTGAAGTGCTCAGCCTGCTCACCAAAAGGTTGCTGGTTTGAGCCCCCCAACAGCCCCTTGGGAGGCACGTGAGGCCGTCTGCTTCTGGAACAGTGGCAGCCTTGGAAATCCTTGGTGGCAGTTCTGCCTGGCCCTGCAGGGTCTCCATGAGTCAGAACCAACTCCGCGCCAGTGGGCTTGGTTTTTATCTCCAATAGGCAAAGCCCTGGTGGCGCAGTGGTTAAGTGCTCCGCTGCTCACCAAAGGCCAGTCGTTTGACGCCACATGCTAAGCTAACTTTCGGGGGAACCCCACGGAACAGGCTCCCCTACCCCCCATCCTACAGGGTGGCAGTGGGTGACGGTGGGTGTCAAGGCTTGGTTCCATGTTCTCCCTGGGTTTTCCTCGGCTGTGCACTGTGGCTCTGTGCCTTCCGTGCTTGGCCATGGATCTTGAAGCCAATTTCTCCGCCAAGGTCAGAAAGTGCGGCTCCGGCTTTTTGTTCTCATCCTGGTTTATTTATTGGCTGTGTGATGCATGCCAAGGACACAACGTCCGAACAAATGATGCCGGGATTGTGATTTCTGCTTGCTGCGGACACACACACACCCCAAGGAGCATGCACACACACACACACACACACACACACACACACACACACGCTGAGGTCAGACACTCAGTGTGTCCTCCTGGGCATTTTCCACGTAGCTTAAAAAAATACACGTTTCAGCCCAGTGGGCTGTACATGCGTGCATGCATGTGTGAGAGAGAGAGAGCTTCCATGGATCTGAAGTTTAAAAATCAGAAGAAGTAGCATCTGAAAAAAACACACTGCCATCCAGCCAATTCTGACTCCCAGTGACCCTACAGGACGGCACAGAGCAGCCCCGTGGGTGTCCGCCTGTAACCCTACGTGCGGAGGAGAAAGCCGGTCTTTCAGTGCAGAGCAGCTGGTGGGTCCAACCTGCTGACCTTGTGATGAGAGACGACGAGCCTCTGGGGTCTGGAAGGGTGATATGCAGTGCTTAGAGGCATGCCCTTGGGGGGAACAGTGTTGCAAAAACAGAAAGTGATTACCATGATCGGGGAGCCCCCAAGCCCACAGTGACTAGGAGGCGGCAAGAAGGGGGTTGTTACCTGGCCCTGGTGGTGACACTGCAGGCCCCCTGTGGTAAATGCTGAGCCGTGCATGGTCCTTGCACTCGTGGGTCAAGTTCACAACTCCAAGGAAGGACTGACACAAAGCAGATGTCACTGAGAGGTTCTCAGAGCAGACGAGGTGACCGGGGACTGCCTGTGGCAGGGCCAGCCCTGACGCCCGGCTTCAGCCCTGTGTGCACCCAGAAGGCCGGGGGTCAGTGCTGTGGGCTGCCCAGCCTCACTTCATAAAGCACTTGGCCCTGGACATCTGACTTGTTTCTGAGCCTTTGCATCGCAGGCCATGTGGCTCCCAGGTGTGTGTTGGTGAGGAGGCTGAGGGCTGAGGTGTGAGATTGGAAAGATGTCTAGCATTTTGGTAAAAAGGAGGACGAGCTCGATGTGTGGGGACCCCGTGCTCAGGGTGGACATAGGGGAGACCCTGATGTGTGGGGCCCCTGTGTTCAGAGTGGACACAGTTGATCCTGATGTGTGGGGACCCATGATCAGAGTGGACATAGTGGGGACCCCGATGTATGGGGACCCTGTGTTCAGAATGGACATAGAGGAGACCCTGATGTGTGGGGCCCCTGTGCTCAAAGTGGACATAAAGGAGACCCTCATGTATGGGAACCCTGTGTTCAGAGTGGACACAGAGTTGACCCTGATGTGTGGGGACCCATGATCAGAGTGGACATAGTGGGGACCCCGATATATGGGGACCCTGTGTTCAGAGTAGATGTACAAGAGACCCCAATGTGTGGGGACCCCATGCTCAGAGTGGACGTAGAGGAGACCCTCTATGGGGACCCGTGCTCAGAGTGGACATGGTGCAGACCCCGTGGACAGAGAGGAGACCCTGGTGTTTAGGGACCTGTGTTGAGGGCAGGACTCACACCAAAGGGTTTGTGGGACTGCTTTCTGAGAAACACATGTCCAGGCCTTTCATCTGAGCGGCCTCTCAGTGAACTTGACCCTCTGGCCTTTGGGTGAGCGGCCGAGAGCTTCACCGTGTGTATGTGCCCCCTGGGGGCTGGGTGTTCGCGTGAGGCCTCTCCCTCTGAGACGACTGCCCGCTGGGCTCTGATGAGGAGCGTTCTTTCAGAGAGCTGCTTCTCACGGCACCGTCCCGAGTCTTGTCGGGGTCAGAGCACCCGGCAGGCAGCTGCTTCCCATGCAAGTCCTGGGGATTGGGAAGGGCCTGTCCCCCCAGACACTGCTGCCACCCTGCATTCTGCCCCGTTTCCAGCATGCACCTCCCGTAGTGGGTGCTGTCCTGCCCACCCAGCCCTCCACCCCCAGCTACCTTCTCTCAGCAGTGCAGTGCCCACCCTAGCCCCAGCACAGGGCTCTCTGGCTGCCCCAGCAGGCCCCTCCCCTGGACAGAGCACCTTCCTTCACCCCACCAAGTGGCTCTGTGCCTCCCCTAGCATGCCCCAGCCTGGGTGCCCCAGGGTGACTCCACCCCTAGCACATGGTTCTCATTGTCCCCAGCAGGCTCAGCCCCGCCCCCAGAATGTCCTGCACCTAGCACATGGCTCTCAGCCCCGCCCCAGTGCACCCCACCCTGGCACCCTGCTGTCATCGCACGCCCCCCCCCCCCAGCACGTGGCTCTCGCCCACAGGTCTGGGAAGGACGTCCCTCACAGGTGCAGTGCACACTTCGATGCTGTGGCGCAGATCCGGGGCGAGGCCTTTTTCTTCAAAGGTAGGCAGTGGGTGGGCGGGTGGTTCAGGCAGTGCCCACCCTGCTGGGCTCCATACCTTCAGTGACTGCAGCCCCGCCCTGCCCCCACAGGCAAGTACTTCTGGCGGCTGACACGGGACCGGCACCTGGTGTCCCTGTGGCCTGCGCAGATGCACCGCTTCTGGCGGGGCCTGCCGCTGCACCTGGACGGTGTGGACGCCGTGTACGAGCGCACCAGTGACCACAAGATCGTCTTCTTCAAAGGTGGGCCGGACAGCAGGGCACGGAGGGCTGGGCCGCTGGCCGCCTGCCCCTACCGTGCAGGCCGACAGTGACCCAACAGTCTGAGCCCGTGTTGCAAAGGGGTGGCCTAGGGTTGGGGACCAAGGACAGCCAGTGCCACGGTCCTGGGGCACCATGAGCACCCTCAGAGTCGGGAGCCTGGCTCTAGTCTCCTATGGCTGCCATGGGGTGGGTTGGGGGCTGCCCCGTAAGCACCTATTTGCAGGTGCTGGGTACTGAGCCCCCTGAGTCCTGCCAGTCGTGGGGGCCTGTGAGGCTTCCTTGATCACACACTGGCTCCTGTGTTCTATGTGGGTGTGTGCTTCGGGGTGTCAAATCCGGAACACCCCCTTTTGTCTGGTGAACACCAGGGAACCCCAGATGAAGCCTGCATCCTATTGCCCCTTGATTAAGGCTGAGGGGCTGGAACCTGTCACACCTGGGACCTGCCGCCCACCAGATGCCCACCCTCCCCAGACTGGCCGCCTAAGGCAGGCCCTCAGGGTGGGGACCCTGACCGTGCCTGCATCTCACTTGAACTTTCACCTGGAAGTGAAAAAAATGTAGAGCTGGGGAGCTTTCCGGTAGAATCGGGGTCCTCGGCGAGCTGAGCAGTTGTCCAGCGGGTGCCCGCGATGCCAGCCCGGTCAGGCCCTGCTGTGCACTCCCTCTTCCTCAGGGGAGACACTTTTCTCTGTGGGACGTGGCGGGGCAGAGGTGCGTGCTGTGAGAGTGAGAGTGCGGTGTGTAATTGTGAGTGTGCACTGTGTGTGTGCAGTTGTGTGTGTTAGTAAATGTGCTGCTAGTGTGTGAGTGCACTGTGCTATTAGTGCAGTGTGTGTGTGTGTGTTGCACTTGTGTGTGTTAGTAACTATGCTGTTAGCGTGAGAGAGTGCAGTGTGTAAGTGTGAGTGTGTACTGTGTGTGAGTGTGGCAATGTGCGTGCTGTTAGTGCAGTGTGTGTTAGTAACTATGCTGTTAGCGTGAGAGTGCAGTGTGTAAGTGTGAGTGTGCACTGTGTGAGTGTGGCAATGTGTGTGCTGTATTCATGTGTGTTAGTAACTGCTGTTAGTGTGCGAGTGTGCAGTGTGTGCTGTCAGTGAGGGTGCAGTGTGTAAGTGCGAGTGTGTGTGGCAGTATGTGCTGTGTTCGTGTGTTAGTGACTGTGCTGTTAGTGTGGGAGTGTGCAGTGTGCACTTGTGGCCCAGGATGCCGCGGCCCCTGCCCTTCGGGGCTCTGGAGGCAGTCTCAGAGACGGGGTGTGGGCAGGGCCCCCTCCTCTGTCCTTCCTGTCCCTTCCAGCTCCTGCTCGCTCCAGGCTCTCCTGCTGGGCTTGGGGCCCATCTCTCCGGCCTCTGCCCCGTGGCTCTGTGGCCACGTGGCCATCTCTCAGGAGACTGTTGCCATCAAGTGGCGGGGTGCACAGCAGCCCTGTGGGGCGGGGCAGCGCGGCCCTGCCGGGTTTCCCAGGCGGCCTCCTCTTTGTCCTCCAGCCCCCGACCCCGCGATTGGCAGGGCACTTCCGAGGGAGGCTCCCCTGTCACTGGATCAGGGCTCCTGACCTCACGGAACCTGACTGGTCGCCCTGCAGAGCCCCTGTTTCAAATAGAGTCTCGTCCTGAGGTCTGGGGAGGGTGCGTGTTTTGAGGGGACGCTATTCAGTCACATGTTCCCACAGAAATAGGGGTCACCGTGTTCCTTTGAGGAAGTCAAGAACCTCCAGCATCTTTCTCCCCACCAGCCTCCCCCCTTGGCCACGGGACCTGCCAGTCAACCACGGTGTGGCCACTTGGGGCGCCTGCTCCTTCCAGGGGCACCGTGAGCACCTGCACGGCTTCCACCAAGAAAGCATCAAAGCCCCTCAAACTCAAACTCGCCCCCCTCCACCTCCCCCACAGCTGTCAGGCGCTGTGCAGGTGGTTCTGACCCCGAGCGACCTCTGGAGCCACAGACAGTGTCAGGGTTACCAGCCCCTAACACAGCAACCGGGTCCGGGAGGTGCAATTGCACGGCGATAACAAGTAAAGATTACAGTAAAGTCATGGAGAGCATGAGACATAGAAGAGAGATTGAAATAATGGAGTCAGACACAGTCATGGGAGCATGCTCACATCTGCCCCGCTCGGTGGCCCACGTGGAGAGAGAGATTTCTTGCTAACCAAGGCTTTTATATTCTCTGGGGACATGCAAGCCCCCTAATTACAGGTAAAGACATACATCACAGGAAGGGGTTGTACTATAGGTAATACAGTAACGAGAGGGTGACAATCTAGGGATATACATGCAATAGGAAAGAGAGGGATTGGGGTATATATGTGACGAGGATGGATCCTAGATTCAGGGAGGAGCTTAATTTTGGATGTCACTGAGCCAGTTTGACCTGTTCTCCGGCCCACCATAGAAACCATTATCAGTAGGGTGTAAACCCACCTTGCAGAGACCAAACTGATGCCTGCAGGCCTGTAGGGAGAAGTAGCCCCTTGTTCTTAACAGCCGGGAGTGAGTGGGCCCTACCTGTGGAGGGACCAGGCAGTCGTCTGGCAACTCACTGCCTTCAGGGAGGTAACTTGACCATCACTTACCATTAGCTGCAAGCAGTGTCCTCAGTCTAACATATATTTGGGGGAGACGACTAGGGAGAAATCTTTCTGTTTCCCACAATTCCCCCTTTTGTTTTATATATAAAATCAAAAGAGTCACATGAACGACATGATTATTTTCTATACATTGAAAGCTGTCAAGGCAAAACTTCATAACCAAATTAATATAGCCAAAAATTCAGGGTTATAGTAAACATTTTGAATCTAGCCGGCTGTGGAGGGCAGTGCTGCAGTGGACACCTCGGTGCAGGCTGAGCTCGGCCTGCCCAGGCCCCTTGCTTTCTTCCTGCAGCGATGGGCCTCGCATCCTCCCTCCCGGTCTGTAAGCGCTTTGAAGTGAGATTCTGATGCCCAAGGATTCCCAGCAGGCGTCCTCCAGGCTCACCCTCCCTGACCTGCTGTGCTTGCTGTGTTCCCTGGTGTGTGCTCAGGGGAGGTCTGACACCCAGCCTTCCCGGCGGGCCGCCCTGCGCCCCACGTCCTGCCCTGGCCTCACAGAACGTTCCAGCGTCGCAGCTGGAGCAGCCCTTTCCCCAGGGCCTCCCTGTCACACGTGGGCCGCCCTGTCCAGCCTCCCTCCTGCCCGCCTCTGGGGCTTCCTCGTATGCATCCTCGGTTGGGGCTGGGGTGTGCAGTGCAGAGGTGGCATGGTCCTCCCAGGGTGGGCACCAGATGGGGCTACCCTTTGGGTTTCTCCACTGTAAAGCTGGAGGGGAGGTCCTGTGGTGGGGGTGGGGCAGAGACCACCTGCTGTGGGTTGATGCACACACCACCACTCCCAGTACACGTGGGAACCCTATTCTGTGGATGTGGGCAGCTTGGAAAAAGGATTTCTGCCACAAAGTCACTAGGGCCAGCCCTGAGTAGCGTTTGTCTAAATCCCAATCGCATCTAACTCACACGAGGGTCATGCTGGGCAGGACAGGCACCTTGTGAGGGCTGCCCAGGCCAGGGAGCGACCAGGACGCCCCGCAAGGAAGGCCTCCCGCTGCCGAGACACGAGGGACCTGTGAGCAGTAATGTTCCTGGAAGCGCCTCACCACGGTGTGCTACAGCCACGCGAGGGAGGGCACTCAGACAGCCGGTGGACGGCTTCCCCTGTGATCCTCCACTCCTAGCCAGCTCCAGCCCTGTCGGCAGTGCCCGCTGACTGCCCACTGCTGTGGGTCCTGGTGTCCTTGGTCGGCCTCGGTTCTGGCCCCGTGGGTCACGCGTGGGTCTGCCTCTGCTGTCCCACCCCTCCTTGCTGTGGGGTGCTGGCAGACTCCTCCGCTCTGGCTGCCGCTGGGGTTTCTAGCTCCCCTGCTGGCAGTCGAGGCAAAAGAGCAGCAGGCAGACGCTCTGTCCATGGCTTTTCCCAGCGGTCCATTCCCCAGGGGACGCCTGTCCCTTGTACAACCACCCTGTTGCAAGCAGACATGTGGACGCCCTGGCCTCCGACACCGGAGGGTGTGGCCCGGCTCACTGAGTGAAAGTGGGGTCAGGCAGGAGCAGGTGGTCCTCGGGCTGGGAGAGGGGCGTATGGATGGGAACTCTGCTGGGGTCGTGGGTATGCATGGGCCTGCTAGCTAGCCACAAGGATGTGCCAATCAAACCGCCAGCTGCTCTGAGAGGAACACCGAGGCTCCCTGCCCCCGTGCAGACCAACCGTCCTGGGAGCCCCACCGAGGCCTCTGGGAGCTCAGTTTGGGCTTTGGTGACCTTTTAGGAAAGGAAAAGGGACATGGCCGTGTGGAGACAGGGCGCAGATGGGAGGGGTGCAGGGCCGTGGGTCGCAATCACCTGGGGCTACCAGATGCTAGACGAGCCTTCCCAAAAGCCCAGCCCTGCACACCTGCTCGAGGACCTCTGGCCTCCAAGCCCAGCCCCTCTGCACTGTGGTTCTGGGACGGTGGCCCAGCCCCTCTGCACTGTGGTTCTCGGGGACGGTGGCCCCAGGCCATCTGCACAGACCCATGCCAGGCCTGTCATGGTGCTCTGGACACCCCTGGAGCTCCCATGTTGAAGCCACAGGGGTGTTGGGGTAGGCTGGGGGGGAGGGCAGGGCAGCCCCCCCGCCGGCCTTCCCCTAAGTGTTCTCTCTCACCCCCAGGAGACAGATACTGGGTGTTTAAGGACAATTACGTAGAGGAAGGATACCCGAGGCCCATCTCCGACTTCAGCCTCCCGCCGGGCGGTGTGGACGCCGTCTTCTCCTGGGCCCACAATGACAAGACTTATTTCTTTAAGGACCAGCTGCACTGGCGCTACGATGACCACACAAGGCGCATGGACCCCGGTTACCCCGCCCGGAGCCCCCCCTGGAGGGGTGTCCCCAGCGCGCTCGATGACGCCATGCGCTGGTCTGATGGTGAGTGCCCCTGGGGTGTGGTGTCTGAGGTGGCAGAGGGCAGGGAGGCGGGAGGTGGGGGGGAGGTGGCCGCCCTCCCTGGGCCCTGCTGCAGCACCCCCACCCCCATCATTTATATGAGGGCTTCCTGAACTGGACCTCACCTCCTGCACCCCTGCCAGAGTGCCAGCCTGCCCGTCTGCAGCAGGAAGTTGTTTCCCCCAACACCTAGGACAGGGGCGGTGGGTCAGTGCCTACCAACAGTGAACCCGTGTCAATAGGCTGGACTCTGTAGGGCTGCTTGGCGTGGTCCTAATGGGGGCAGATGGCCAGGTGCTTCTTACAAGGCAATTAAAAAAATGCTATTGAGTCTATTAGGACTCACAGCGAACCTGCAGGGCAGAGTAGAACTGCCTCTTAGTTTCCGAGACTGTGCACCTCCTGGGAGCAGACAGCCTCATCTTTCTCCTACAGAGCAGCTGGTGGGTTCGAACTGCTCACCTTGTGGTTAGCAGCCCAACATGTAACCCACTATGCTACCAGGGCCCTGCTGGGTGGGTTCAGATCACCCACGTTTAGGCTGGAGGGTCAGACACAAACCATTCTCAGTGCCTAGGTGCCTGACAACTGGTGAGTGGGTTCTGAACAGAGGGGGCCTGGGGTACACACATACACATACACACACACCACCACCACCTCTGAGGTGCTGCTCCCAGGGGTTGAGCACCCCCACTCCCACACACACACATACACCCCCTCCCCAACATACACACACAACCATGAACGCCTCCTGCTGTCTACCTAGAATCCCTCCTGCTGCAGGCCAAGCTCAGCACCCCTCCTCTTCCTGCCCAGGTGCCTCCTACTTCTTCCGTGGCAAGGACTACTGGAAGGTTCTGGATAGCGAGCTGGAGGTGGCACCTGGGTACCCGAAGTCCACAGCTCAGGACTGGCTTGTCTGTGAGGAGCTGCAGGCTGGCAGCCCTGAGGTCATGGGCTCGGACCTCGAGGACGGGACACTAGCCCGACCGGGCCAGCACGACCAGAGCCGCTCCGAGGATGGCTATGAGGTCTGCTCCTGCAGCTCCCTGGCCTCCCTGCCACCCAGGGGCCCGGGCACACTGCTGGCTGCCCTGCTGCTGCTGCTGCTGCTGCCGCTGCTGCCACCGCCGCCACCACCACCACCATGCTTACTGTGGACATGGGCCCAGACGCTATGACAGCTGGCCTGGGCCTGAAGAAGGAATAGAGGGCAGCCCAGGACACAGAGGGCCGGCCAGGGCATGGCCCCACCCCAGGGGCCGAAGCAGAAGCCAGCCTTGCAGATAAGGGCAGCTGGGTTCCAATCCCTGATCCAGGCCATGCAGGGTTGGGAGACGGCCGGCAGAGGGCGCCGTTGCTCCACCAGGCTCATCTGGTTACCAGGGTGGGAAGGCAGGGGGACCCTGGGCTGTGGGGACCCTCACTGATGCCAGGGGACAGGGCCGGCACACTTAATCACACCACAGCAGCCACCAGCCTTCTACAGATCACCCCTGCCTGAGGGGCGCTGGGGTGGCCCCTGGCTGGTGTTGCCACCTCATCTGCGTGCGTGCACACTGCCACCCCGACCTTCTGACGCCCACTTTGGGGGCTTCCATCCCTGGCCTTCTTGGGGGCTGCTGGTCACTGTGCCTCAAGGCAGCCCCTGCCCACACCCATGAGCCCCAGGATAGGCCGCGGCACCTCCCCCTGTGATGCGTTTGGGACAAACATGACCTCCGGCTTTGTATGGGCTCTGCCTTGGCTCTGTGATGCCCTCACGCTGGGGCATCCTTCAGGGTCTCCAAAGACTGACCCCTGGGATGGGCGGCGGGGTTGGGGGGCATCCGGGAAAGCCTGCCTTCATCTGCATCTCCAGTAATGCTCTACCCTTTTGCTCTTAGACCGGTTTCACAGGTGGGAGAGCTGAGGCCCGGGAGGGACATCACGTCGCCTGTCTCACGTGGGGTGCACAAGTTTTAGGTGGGCCCATGGTGCCCTGGGGTCACTCCAGATGCTGCTGGCCAGCATGTCCCAGCTCCCAGGGGCTTGTCTGCCCAACAAGAAGACCAGGGTGCCACCTTTGGCCATCTCTTCCTGTCAGCCCAGACCTGCCTCTGGTCCAGTGGCTGTAGACAGAGGTACCTCTGATGCTGGGAGCCAGTCACTGGCCTGAGGTAGAACTAAGGGGCCACTCCACTCAAGACCGTCTTCTCAGAGCAGCTGTTGACCAGGGCCAGCTCTGGCCTCCCCAGGCTCAGACATTCATTAGCCCAGCCAGCTAACTGCCTTGTCGGCATGGCAACTACTATAAATGTCTCTAAGAGATTGAGAGTCATGGCTGACATGTCCACCTTGGGTCTGGGAGGACTGCCAGAAGCACAGCATTTCAGGTCTGTCCCAGGGAGCCCCTTGTGTCTCAGCATGACACTGCTTGTCTCAGGTCTGACTCAGGGTGCCCCTTGTGTCTCAGCGTGGAACTGCACGTCTCAGGTCTGACTCAGGGTGCCCCTTGTTTCTAGGTGGAACTGCATGTCTCAGGTCTGACTCAGGGTGCCCCTTGT
>NW_022111312.1:18255052-18270996 GCF_000313985.2 Echinops telfairi
GCCCCTTGTGTCTCAGCATGGAACTGTACGTCTCAGGTCTGACTCAGGGCGCCCCTTGTGTCTCAGTGTGGAACTGCACATCAGGTCTGACTCGGGGTGCCCCTTGTGTCTCAGCGTGGAACTGTACGTCTCAGGTCTGACTCAGGGCGCCCCTTGTGTCTCAGTGGAACTGGGTGTCTCAGCGTGGAACTGTACGTCTCAGGTCTGACTCAGGGTGCCCCTTGTGTCTCAGTGGAACTGGGTGTCTCAGCGTGGAACTGTACGTCTCAGGTCTGACTCAGGGTGCCCCTTGTGTCTCAGTGGAACTGCACATCTCAGGTCTGACGCAGGGTGCCCCTGTGTCTCAGTGTGGAACTGCGTGCCTTGGGTTCCAGAGGGCCCCAGTGGAACAGTGGTTTTCACATCACACTGCTACCCACAAGTGAGAAAGATGAGGTTGCCTACTCCTGTGAGGAGTGACCCCTCAGAAACCGAGAGGGGCTGTTCTCCCTGGCCCTAGAGCGCCATTGTGAGTTGGAGCCAACTTGATGGCACTGAGTTGAGTGTCCTTTCAGAAGTCAGTGGCCAGGCCTTTCTTCTGAGGTGCCTGTGGGTGGACTTGAACTTCCAGCGAGCAGCAGAGTGAGTTTGCCATTTATACCTCCCTGCATGGGTTCACTTAGGAGGAAGGAGGCGTGGGAGGTGACCAGCGTGGAAAGAGGCCTGAATTTTGGGTGAAGCAGATCAAGGAGGCTGGGCCGGGCAGGGCAGGGCTCTCAGAACCAGCAGAGAATGGCACCTAGAAAGTGGGCTGTGGGTCAGCTCCTACAGCCAGCAGGGCTTGGCCCCATCGAGTCTGCTGGGTGAACAATGGAACACAGGGCACTGAGTGGTCTCGACCCCTGAGGCTTGGTCTAGGCCACCTGGGAATCCCTACGACTCTGGCCTAAGGAGGGCAACGCTGTAGAGAGGGTGGGAGGAGCTTCTGGTGATCCTGGGACAGCGAGGCTGCAGGTTCACACCCAGGGAAGTGTGAGCAGACTTCCAGCAGGTCTGTCCGTACCCTCTGGCTCCACCAGCTGGGATCTGCGGGGCTGGTCAATACCTGAGAGTCGGTTTGGAGGGTTCTAGAAGTGCCATGTGTGCCACAGAAGAGCAGAGAGAGAGGCAGGGGCTGGGGGTCACCAGCCTGCCCTCGTCCAGGAGCTGTGGCGGTGCAGGGTCAGAGCACTCGTGTGCCAGCAAACAAGGAAGGGCTGGGAGGCGGGAGGCTGTCTGCGCTGTGGACAGTCCTAGTCGCCCTGAGTCTACAGGAAGCACAGCGTTTGCTGTTTGCTGGCGCATGTCCACCCTTGGTGTCCGCAGCCGCACTCCTCAGGCCCTTCATGGAGGAGGTGGACACGGTGCCACATGTTCAGTGCCACAGTTCACAACACATGAGGGCAGACATGAAGATATGCCACATGAGCACAGCTTTGGGGGTGGGGTGGGGTTTTGGAGACTCACCCCTGGGTGAGGGGTTTGGCAGCCTCACATGGGCAAGATTGTATCACCTTGAGGCGCTCTGGTCAGACCTGGAGGCAACACATGTGCAGCCTGAGGTCAAGGGGTCTCCTTCCCAGGGCGCCCCCAGCTCAGACCTCTGGCTCAGTCCCCTGCCCTGTGTTCCATCCTGGAGTTGCCCTGTAGTGTCCACCAGTCACTTCCCCTTCTGGCCACCTCCCAGACTACAGGTCATCAGCTCTCGTCTCTTGTCCTTCCCCACTGTGCCCGCAGACATGACTTGAACTCTCTCAGGCCACTTGCTTCCCAGCCAGGCCCACCAAGACCAACCCTACAGTCTACGTCAAAGGAGCAAAGCACTGTGGTGCTCGAACGCAGCCGGGCTGGCTGCGCTGATGACTGCAGGCCAGTGATTAGCTGTGGTGAGTGCCAAGGGTTGGCTAGGAGACAGCTGGGTGCCCGGGGTCAGCTGTGGTCTGTAACTCTGAGTGCTGAATGCACATTTTACACAGAAATTCAGATGTCACCCCTTTGATGGAGCCAAGGTTATGGGCAACCCGTATTCCTTCCAGTAGGTCCCTTGAGGGTGATGTCTCAATTTACAGGAACACGGAATTGTCACCAAACTCAGCCCCAGCGTGGTCCTGAAGTCATGGGGTGAATGCTGGGAAGTGCCCTGTAAACAGAACCAGCTTGCAGCGATGTTTGGGGGGCCTAGGCTTGGGGATCTCCCACCTGGTGGCTGTCATAGAGCAGGTTCCAGAAGTACTGAGTGTGTTTGGGGGCAAGCATTTCCTGTACCCTTGGGGGACCCTATGGGGCCGGCAGCCTGTCATGGATCTTGCATTTTAGGGGGGAAAGCTGTCTTCTCATAGCAGCATCAACCATAATGAGACAGATTGAGTAAGGGCTGCAGGAGTAGAGCCATGAGGACGTTCATTTGGTGACGGGGCACAGCTCAAAATGAGAAGCAGCCACTGCAAGCGTCAGTGGGTGGACGACGATGTACGAAGCTAGGGAAATTGGAAGACGTTACCAATTAAATGCATAAGGATCGATATCCTTGGCATTAGTGAGCTGCGATGGACTGGCATTGGACTATTTTGACGGTAAAAATGGCGTGGTTTACTATGCTGGGAATGACACAGGCGTGGTTTCACATTCATCAGCAAAAGGACATTTCAAGATCGATCCTGAGGTGCTGCCTTTGGATATCTGTATACAAGGAAATCCAGTTAATACAACCATGATTCAACTTTACTAAGACTAGTGATTCAGAAGTTGAAGCACTCTATCAACGTCTTCAGCCTGAAATTGACCAAATATGCAGTCAAGATATATTGACAATTATTGGTGATTGGAATTCAAAAGATGGGACAGTAGTTGGAAAATATAATCTTTGTGATAGAAACAAAACTGGAGATGATACAATAGAGTTTTGCAAGACCAACGACTTCTTCCGTCACAAAATACCTTTCTTAACAACAAAGACATGGGCTTCTCCGGATGGACTGCCGAGAAATCAAATGGACGCCATCTGTGGGAAAGGACAACAGAGAAGCTTAATGTCAGCCACTAAATCCAAGTCAGGGACTGACTTTGGAACAGATCATCAATTGATCATAGGTAAGTTCAAGTTGGAGCTGAAGAAAATTAAAACCAGCCCACGAGAGCCACAATGCAACCTGAGCGTATCCTGCCTGAATTCTGAGACCGTCTCCAGAACTGGTTTGACACGTTGAACACTCGACAGAGACCGGAGGAGCTGCAGGAAGACAAGAACATCTTCGTGAAGAAAGCAAAGAGGAAGGGTCTTCAAAGAGTTCATGGAAGGATGGATTGAAAGAGAATGGGATTTCCCCACGAGCTTTTTGAAGCGCCTTCATACTTGACCCCTCTTTCTCCCTCCCTCTCTTTCCAAAGGGGGCCATTTTTAAACTAAGACAAAAATCACTATCTCACAAAATTGGCAATAATTCCTTAATGTCACTTCAGACCTAGGGACCCAGTCTATATTAGATCTGCCCCCTCCTCTCTCCTCACAGTGTCTTCATGGTGGGTTTTTCAAGGGACCCAGCCACAGCCTCCACTCCGCTCATTTGTCTCTTCTCGGCCCTGCTGCTCTGTGCCACACCTCAAGTGCTTGAAATGCAGTAAAATGGGTGAGGTGATGGTCGAGAGATGGTGGCTGTGGGGGTGTTGCTTTGGTCCGAGAGGAGGGGACCTCTGGCTGGGATCCCGCTGGCCGTAAAGGCCAGTGTGCCCAGCAGGGCGGTGCGGGTGAAGTGAGGGGCCCTGGGGAGAGGTAGTCAGTGTGGCGAGGAGGCAGGTGTGGGCGTCGAGGAATGAATGGTGGATGGACGGCTGAGCTGGTGTCTGACAGCCTCTGGGTGTTCAGGGCGCCGGCTTCACCCACTGCTCTCTCCCTGTGTCGCCTGGCTCTAGAAGGGTCCCAGAGCAAGGAGCCAGGGTGGATCCAAGGGGGGAGCTCCTGGCTCATCTTTCTTGGTGGCAGTCGAACCCTCCCTCTCTGCTTACCCCTCTTCTCCTTTCAGCTCCTGTCAAATAAGACATGACACAGCCAAACCCCGGGGCGTGGCCAGAGTAAGGGTGTTTGTGGCACCTCACACTAATTCCCTTACAACTGATTGGCTGATCACATCATGGGGAATGATCCCATCAGCTCATAACCGCCACATAACATCATCACTCAACTGCCAAACCGCTGAGAGTCAAGGCCCAGCCAATTGGCACATACTGCGAGGAACATCATTCAATCCGTGACATCAGATGTGCCCTTGCTCCTGCTTGTGACTGTCAGGCTTGCTGGGGCACCCTGCTGTGGGCCATCCTGGCTCGGGTCAGGACACTCTGCTGTGGGCCATCTAGCTCAGGGGTCCAGTATGGTTGGGGTGCTCTACTCTGGGATCCAGTATTGCATTGGTATTGTCGGCTCCTGCCGAGCCCAGGGCCAAGCTCACGAGACTCAAGAGCTCAAGCACAGGGCAGTGATCCTGCCCAGTGCTGTGTCGTGATGTTTTGGGGGTCTAACTATCATGATCCAAGGGCTTTCATTGGCTGGTTTTCTAAAGCTGCTCCCCAATTCCCATCTCCTTCTCTGGGGTTGACCACCCAGAAAAAAAACTACATTTCCCAGGGATCCCTGTTGGTGAGAAGGGTGTGAGCAGCAGGGTGAGCCCAGCTTCCTCATTTTCCTCTCTCCCATGGCTGGAATGTAGACGTGATGGCTGGGACTCCAGCAGCCAGCCTGGGCCATGAGACACAAGCTTCATGCTCCTGGTAGGGGAGCTTCAAGACTAGACCCTGCATGGTGACCTTTCCAGGAGAAAGAAAGGAATGGTGGGGCCAGATTTGTGTGGGGTCTCTGATCACTGGTAGCCAGAACTCCCTGCTCACCAAGTCAAGAGCAGAAGCATATGATGCAGGCAGCCAGGCGGGGAGGCTTTCCCACGTCTCAGAGGCAGCCACTCTGGGTGGTCTTCGTGTTTCCTTCAGAAGAGTGGCTTTGTGGTTCCTTGTGTCTTGTCCGCGTTGTTAGGCACAGTCAAGTCAGTGCTGACTCGCAGGAACCGCAGGGCAACAGAACAAAGCACTGCCTGGTCCTGCACCAGCCTCAGAATTACTGTTGGAGCCCATTCTTGAAGCCACTGTGCCATCCAACTTGCTCAAGGTCTTCCTCTGTCATGACCCTCTGCTTCACCAAGCACGATGCCTGTGTTAGGCTGGGTTGGCCAGAGAAACAAATCCATTGACACTCATATATGTATAAGAAAGAGCTTTCTATCAAGAATCATTGTTTATTAAGAAAACAGCCCAGTCCAGATCAAGTCCATACATCCAAGATTAGCCAATAAATCCTGTACTAGTCCATTAATCCCTCATCAGACTCATGCAGCACATGCAATGATGAAAATTGCAGGAAGATCACAGGCCAGTGGGTAAGTCTTGTGGATCCAGTGGTGGTGGAAGCCTCTCCAGGGCTCTCACAGGTCTTAGTGTGGCTCCATGTGGCTTGTTGACAGGTGAAGCAGAGGGGGGGGGGCGACCTCCAGTGAACCATTTATCTTGGTTGTCCTCTAATCAAGCTATGACCTGATTGATAAGCTAAATTCCACCCCTTCACTCTTAAAACCTTCAAGTTGACACAAGATTATGTAACTACCACAATGTCCTTCTCCGGGGGCTGGTCCCTCCCGACTACATGTCCTAAGTAATGAGGGGTAGTCCCCATGAGAGGTTTGGCTCACGGACCACATTGTCTGCAGAGGTGTGATGGGAGAAAACACTGAATTACCTCTGTGGCTTATTTCCCAACCGAATTCACTGGATGCCAAACCACACTCGAAGCCGTCCTGTGGACGCCGATTCATGGCAACCCTACAGGACAGGGTGCAGCTGCCCCTGTGGTTTCCGAGATTCTTACTCTGTCAGGGAGTAGAAATCCCCGTATCTCTCTTCCAAGGAGCAGCTGGTGGTTTCAAACTGCTGACCTTGCAGTTAGCAGCCCAGTTTGCAACTGCTATGCCACCAGGGCTCCTCTGGACCACCCTGATTTCCCTCCTAGCCCAGGGTGCCTGTGGGCAGAGGCGAGGGGAGGAACTGCATGAGAAGCCTGCTGAGGAGGCGGCGCTGGCGTGGAAATGGCCGCCTTGGGCACAAGCTGGGTCAGTGCAGCCTGGCCGAGATGGGGCAACGAGGCTGTTAGGGGCTGCTGGTTGGACCTGGGAGGGCCCGTGGGGATAAACTGGTCGTGGGGAGCTGGGTGGGGCAGCGTCAGGAGATACCTGGCAGGTCGGAGAGCAGGTTTGCCAGGTTGCAGTGCCAGGAACGCTGTGCTGACTCAGGGAGGCCAGAAGGGTTCTGGACGCTGTCACTGCCCTGCGTGCCGTGAGCATGTCCTGCAGGGCACCTGACTGTCCCATCCTCAGGGGCCGCCAAACTGCTGCCTCTGTCCAGCCCAGTCCCTGGCCGGTGGCAGAGCCCACAGGGCACTACACTGGTCACCTGTGCAGAAACCAGCTGTGGGCTTCTGGTCAGGGGGGCGCTTGCTTAGGAGCAGGTAGAAGTCAAGGTCTGGGGCTGGCCAGGGCAGGAGAGATGCTGGGCAATGCCGGGCAGGCTCAGCCTCCCGCTAGTTGCCTAGGCGTCCGTTGCTGCTAGAGCAGAAAGACCCCAGGGAGTGACTGACAAACAGACAGTTACTCTCTCACAGGGTGGGAGGCTGAAAGTCCAAGTTCAGGACACCAGGGCCGCTCCAGGGAAGGCTTTCTCTGTCCCTGTGGGCTCTGTCTTCCTCCAGTGTGCACTGGAGGACTCCACATGTCTTGGCATCACCACTCTTCCCGAGTCTAGGAGGTTCCGGCTCAGACCCCAGGATGCACCCCACCCCTGGCTCTTCTTTCTCGGTGGTAGTCAGGTCCCTAGATCTTTACTCTGATTTAGTCTCCCCCTGAGGGTGTAGTGGTTGCTGGGTGGGCTGCCAGCAGTTGAAAACCGCCATGCGCTTCTCAGGAGAAAGACAGGGCTTTCTACTTCCAAGGGAGTTGCCGTCTCAGGAACTCACAGGGCAGTGCTACCCACGAGTCAGGTCGACTCTATGACAGTAATAGGGTTTTATCTCTCAAAAGAGTTCCAGTCAAGATACAGCCGAATCCTGTCGCTTACATCCTACCCCGTGACATCACTGCCTGCAATCCTGCCTCATTGCCATCATGGAGGGAAAGATTGCCACACAGGGTGCTGTCACCAGATCACACCTTGCAGGGTGATCACGTCCCACGGAAAACTGTGGCCCAGCCAAGTGGACACATGGTGGGGGGTGGGGACACCATTCTATCCACAACAGAGCCCCTCCAGGGGTTGTGGAGGGTCTGCATCGTGTGCCCACAACTGAACACACTGGTGCCAGGTGCTGCTGTGAGGGCCACTGCAGCCACACCTCCATCAGCCACTCCCCCCAAGATGTGGGCACAGAGGCAGGGCACTGGCTGGGTACCCTCCTCCTGCCCAGGAGCAGAGCAGCTGTGTAAAGACTTTCCTAAGCATCCCCCCCCCCCCAGGTCTCTTTTTCTTTTGTAACAGGAAGCTCCTGTTTAGAATTAGCCAGCCGGACTCCGTTCAGACCAGAGGTTGGCAAACTTTTGAGACAGAAGAGCCACCCGATCCTGTCCCTCACAACGACTTAACAGTTGTTAGAAATAGATTGTGACAAACAAACGAAATCACCGGGATCGAATAACATCCTTTACAACGTTTCAGCTTCACTCCAGAGCCATGTGTGTGTCCTGAAGGAGCCGCCTATGGCCCGGGAGCCGCAGCCCGCCAGCCCTGGGCCAGAGATTCCAGCTGTGTTGGCGGTGATGTAGTTGGGATGAGTTGGGCATGTGCCGGGTCTCCCATACTTTAGACAGGTTGTCAGGAGAGGCCCGTGCTGGGAAAGGGCCAATTGCCTTGGTCAAGTGGAGGGGCAGTGAAAACGAGGAGGCCCCTCCTTGAGACGGGTTGACTCAGCAGTGGCCATGGTGTGTTCAAACGTGTCAACCGTTGTGAGGATGGCTTGGGACTGGACAGTGTCCCGGCTCCAGGGCACCACACCAGTCAGTGCCACAGAGCTTCCTTCCCACAGCCGGCGGGGCCTGTAGCCTGTGGCCAGACAGCGCGGTAGACACTGCGTGTGGTCATCTGTCCACGTGGTGGGGGCCGCTCAGTGGTCAGGGGGACCCGTGATGGCACAGTGGCCACACTGGTTTCTGATTGTTTCCAGCTGTGTTCAGTATTGTTCACTCCTTCCCTATCGTGTTAGGTCAGGCTGACTAGAGAGACAAATCCAGAGACACTTCTGTATAAGAGCTTTACATCAAAGAGCAATTGGACATTGAGAAAACAGCCCAGCCCGGTCCAGATCAAGTCCATAAGTCTGATATTAGCCCCCATGTCCCACACTAGTCCATAAATTCCTCTTCAGACTCACGCAACATGTGCAATGATGCCGAATGCAGGAAGATCACAGGCCAGTGGGTGCAAAGTCTCGTGGATCCAGTGTGGGCCACGCAGGGGTCTCCGTGTGGCTCCCCCAGCTCCAGGGCTCTGGCTTCCATCAGCGTAGCTCTATGTGTCTCGTCAGCAGGAAGACGAAGCGGAGAGAGTGTGTATCTCCCCTCCAGGGAGGAAGACAGGAGTTCCCAGAATCCTCATGAGAAGGCTTCACCCACAAAGAGGCACCACCAGGCTGTGACCTGATTGACAGGCTACACTCCACCCCTGCACGCATAAGATCCTCGTGTAACTGCCACACCCGGATGGGAAGAGACCAACGTTTGCAGCTTGGATGGCTGGAGCTTCTCAGCAGCCCCCTCCCCCCACCCTTGGCTACTTGCCCGGGTAGGTATCAAACACTGTCTATGCAGATGAGGTGTGGCAGGTGACCTGGGAGATCAGAGACCATGGCCCTCAGAGAGCTTGACTGCGAGGCTGTGACTCAGGAGCTTTCATGACTCCGCCGCCCCTCCCCCCATGCATCTGCAGCAAGGGTACAACCCATGCCTGTGTGTGTGCTCCCAACCTCCCCCCACCACCGTGTGCACGTCGCCCTTGCACCCGCTCATGGACAGACGGGGGCACGGCCACTATCGCCATGCAGTAGGGTCCTTATGAGTCAGAACCGGCCGATGCTAGCCGAGAGTGCAGGACTGCGGCCGACCAGTACTTTCTTCTGTGACTTTGGACCGCATGCCTGCCCTCCAGGGTCTTCTTTGCGGGCGGCCGGGTCTTGTCTCACGTACCGTGGGTGCCTTGGAGGAGGACATCGTGCTTGGCGCAGCAGCGGGCAGGGAGAAAGAGGCAGCCGCTGGACGGATCCAGTGGCTGCGGCAGAGGGCTGGCACAGCACTGGAGCGGACAGTGTTCGAATGTGGGTTGGGTCTGCACCTCACAGCGACACTCATCACCACCTTCTCCATCCGTCAGCCAGAGCTGGGCGCTGGGGTGGTCATGGGGGAAAGCTGCTGCGGCCTTCCCCCTACACAGGCCTTTGAGTGAGTGCCCGAGGGGTGGGGTCCCTGGAGGTCTGGCAGGCTTGTGGTGTGCTTAGTGTTCTAGAAATTGTCCAGGGGGCATGGGTGTAGCCTTTCCCTCTGGGCGGGGTGGGGCAGATGGCCTGCACTCTGACCCGTCCCTCTTACTGAGGAAGTGCACGTTGAGTTCAGTTCTGCCCTGGAGTAAGGGCGAGTGTCCAGGGTAGGCTGACTCTAGCCGGTGGTCTCCTTCCTGCCCTCCCCCCTTGTTCAGTAAACACAGGGGCCTGTCACTCAAACCTTGCCTCTGCCTGGAAGTCCCTTCCCTGCTAGCTACCCCCAAAGCTCGGCCTGAAGGTCTCACCAGTGGCTCCCCTCCTGACAGCCCACATGTGTCCGAGAGGGCCTGTGCTGACGGCGGTTGGTGGACAGGGGCTGACTTTTCTGAATGGGTCACCAGGCTTGTCTTCGGGGCCCCTCTGGGTGGACCTGAGCCCCTCGTTGTGGCCCTGTTCCCAGGAAGCACCTTGCCGGCCCAGGAGAGTGGACTGCATGGCGTGGAGAGGTCCCACACCGTAGCCGCAGCGGCAGCAGGCTCAAATGTAACATGATTGCGAGGATGGTGGAGACCCTGAGGGGCGTCCACCTGTCGGGTCGCTGCAGGTGGGAGCCCACTGGAGGGCCCCTGAGTTCACAGCAGAGAGGAGGTCTCCCTGGGCTTCCTCCTCCCGGGAGGGGCTGAGGGGCTCTGGGTTTGGATTCCATTAGGAACCTGAGGGGAGGGGTGGTGGGAGTGGGCTTTGGGATGAGCTCCTTCTACAGAAGAATTCCGAGTCCAGAGGGGTCCGGAAAGGAGGGACACAGCAGGAGTGGGTGCCAGGGGGGAGGGCGTGGGGGGGTAGGGGGGAACAAGTTTGACTTGCTGGCTGTGAAATGGATGATCAGCTCTGGAAACCAGCAGCCAGCTCACAAGGGACGAGACCCCCACGCCCCCTGCCACGGGGAGTCCAGCGGCTTGGGGTCAGTACTGTCATCTTTGCCCCGGGGAGTGACTGGTGGGCTCAGACTGCTCCAGGGGAGGGGAAAACAAAACCCAAACGAACAAACTGACCCCCCTCTGAGACAGGGTGGAACTGCCCTGTGAGTTTCAGGGTCTGGTAACTTGTCAGGAGTGGAAGGGTTCATCTGGCTCCCCAGGAGGAGTGGCGGGTGGTTTCCAACTGTCGGCCTACAGTTCGCACGCAGCCCACAGCATCCCCACCGTGCCACCAGGGCTCTGGAGGGTTCTCCTGGACTGCCCCTCAGCAAATCCTGCGGGGCAGGGTGGAACTGCTCCTGGGAGTGTCTGAGACTGAAGCTTAATGGCAGAAAAGAGACCCCCAAATTCAACTGTCATGTATGAAGACACGATTTGTAGTCTTAGACGGAGGAAGACAAACCTCCCGCCTGAGGGAGGGCATCACGGGCCCAGGATCCCCAGGAGGGCATGGAGCACAGAGGGTGCCGCCAGGGGTGGTGGTAGATCAATTGCTCACTGGTGCTGGGCAGACGACTGCAGACAGACACCCTCATAAGTTGTTTCAGGCCCCCCATCGACCAAGGCACCAGGGGCACTGCTGACCGAACTGACCTTCCGGAAAAAACCACACTCACTGCCCTGTGTCCATCCCAACTCAGAGTGACCCCAGAGGCCCCGTGATGAGCCGCCCGGGGATTTCTGAGACTTAAATGCGTGGGAGCGGACAGCCTGCTTTCTCTTCTCCCAGAGCAGCTGGTAGGTTTGAGCTGCAGGTGGTGAGCAGCCCAACCCTTGACCTAGTAAGCCCCAGGGCGCCTATGTGGACCCTCCCACCCCAGAGTTCACCAAGGACCCACTCAGGCAAATCCTTCAGGGCTACCTCTAGCCTGCTGGGGTAAGAATCCACTTTCAAAGCTGCCTGAAGGCCAAGCCTTCCCGCAGGTGTTAGTTGCCCGATAAATCCCCAGCTGGTTAAGCACTGGGCTCTGCTGGGAAGGGCAGTGGCTCTGTGGGTGAGCACCGAATCTGCAGGAGGCCACGGTCTACACCGAGCCGCCCTAAATCCACTTCTGAGTCTCCACCCAGATCCCACCTCCATGGCGTTCCAGCTGCCTGTGGACACGCACCCACTGGGCCACCAGGGCTCACTCAACAAGGGATCCCAGCCTCTCCGTTCTTGCCTTGGATCCTCTGAGAAGGCTTGTGAAGCTCATCCCCAGGTTTCAGGGGCTTTAACTGAGACGGGGTGGGGGTGGGGGGTCCGGGTGGTGCTGTGGACTGGGCGTTGGAATACTAACTGCAAAGCCCAAGGTTCAAACCCACCAGCCACTCTGCCCCCAGGGAGAAGGACGAAACTATCTGCCTCCCACCCCCCACCCTCATCAACCCCGATTGGGGTCTTTGTGAGTCAGAATGGGCTCTCTGGCGATAGGTGTTGGGTAACTGAGCCGGACCCCCGGTGACACAGGCTAACCATGTGCCCAGGAAGAAGGGCTGGAGGGTCAGAAGGATGGGAAGGAGGAAGAGGAGGGGTGGGGGGGAGGAAGGTACACGGGAAACAAACGAGGAAGAGGGAGTGCAGTTACTGTACAGGGGCTGCAAGCAACTGATTTACTCCGTAAACTTTCACCCAAATCCCAATAAAACTTTTTTTTTTTTAAGACCACAACCTCAGGAAGCCCCTGGGGCACTGTAGTCTGTCCTGTCTGAGTTGGAATCTCTCAGTGGCCGGGAGCAGTTGTTTTAAAAGAGACAGGAGGCCCGGTGGGGCTTGCCCAGCCTCTTCAGCCAGTGAGAAGGCACTGCGCAGGTCGGGGAAGAATCAGGAGTGTGCCCCCCCCCCGCCCCCCCATCCCAAATCCATTTGTTGGGGCCACCCCTCCCATGAGCATAGCCTTTGAGGCCATTCTGGGGACAAGCCAGGGAAAGCGCTCAGGTTTGGTGGGCTGGGCCCAGGAGTGCCGCCAATGATGTCAAGCGTGCAGTAACTGGGGTAGCAGTTAATCATCCAGCTCTCCAGGGCTGCGTCACCCCATGTGTGTGAGCAGGGACGATGCCCTGAGTGGGGGAGACGGTGGGTTAGAGCCCAGGGCTGGGAGACGAGAGAGAGACAGACAGACAGACACAGAGAGGTGAGCCTTCAGGAGCCTGGGTCTCTGGCAGGACCAGGGAGAGTGCGCACATCCAGTGGGGAGGGGGCTGCCGTCTTTGGCCTGGGCATGTGTCCCCACTTGGCACCAAGAGATTGCCGGGCCACGTGTGCCCTTCTCTAAGAGGGAGATTGCACGTCTAGCAGGGCATGGACCCGTAATTATTGTCTCCCACTCCGGTATCACGCCAGTTCCCTCAGACTTTAAAGATCCAGGTCTGCTCCAGGGTCCCTTCCTGAATGGGGCTGAATCCTTGAACCGGGATGAGCTGGTTCAAACCCCCACATAGGTAGCTCCTCCTTAAAAAGCTCTCAGCTTGTGGCCTGCCCTTCAGCAGATAAGCAGTGTGAAGAGGAGGTCAAGGAAAGGGGAGGGTAAATAACCCCAGGGCTCAAATTCAAGTGAGACCACACACTTGACTTCCTAGTTCTTCCTCTTTGACCTGAGGTTCCTCCTCCCTTTCTTGCCCTCTCAGGACTCCAGGCCTGGGTAGGGCTCTGCAAACCCCACCCGAGCCATCCAGACCCGCTCTTTCCTCCCCCTCCTCCATAGCTCTTCCCTCCCTCAGTCGCTGTTTTAAGACCCTTGGAAGAATGGCTGCCCACCTCCACCTTTGACCCACACCCTGCACCCACCCACCCAACTTTAAAATCTGTGTTTGTTTTTGGATTTTGATAAGAGTTGTATGAGCCCCCAATAAAGTGATTTTTTAAAAATCTGTGTTTGTTGTCCCCATTCATCCTTCTTTCCTAACCCTCTCTGCTTCATCTCTGGGTGAGTGTTGACCTTTTGATCTTATCTGATTGGCTGTCCTAAGGAGCAGGGACCTCTCAGGAGTTATTGTGCCCTGAGTAGCCTGTCCACTGTTTGGCCCGGAGGAGCAGTCCTGGTGCATTGGGAGAAAGACCAGGCTGTCTCTAAAACCCTAAGAGGTATTTCTGGCTCTGTGGGTCTGAATTGAGTTGATGGCATTTTAAAGTATTGTTTGGCTGGAGGTTGAGCCATGGGGGTGAGTTTGTTCCAGGCCTGAGTCAGACTAAGAACCATGGTAGTCCTAGGGTTCCGCCAGTCTCTGTCCGGCCAGTAAACCATACCCACTCACTGAACTAGCTCATTTTGGAAGGCAAGGACTCTCTTTTCGGCACCCTGGCCAAGTCAGTACTTAGCTTACAGCATATCTGTGCAGTAGGTGCTTAGTGGATGCTTGCTGGATGGATGAGGGAATGCTTTGGCTCACTGGGTCGCTAACCATCTGGTCACCTGACCACAAGGTACTGGGCATGTGTTTTCTTTTTAATCATTTTACTGGGGGCTCATACAGCCCTTATCACAATCCATACATGCATCCATTGTGTCAAGCACGTTTGTATATATGTTGCTGTCATCATTTTCAAAACATTTTTTTACTTGAGCACTTGGTATCAGCTAATTTTCCCCTCCCTCCCCCACCCTCCTTCATAAACCCTTGATAATTTGTAAATTATTATTTTTTCATGTTTTATATTGACCTATGTCTCCCTTTACCCGTTGTTCTGTTGTCCGTCCCTCTGGGAGGGGGTTATATGTAGATCATTGTGATCGTTTCCCCTTTCTCCCCCACCTTCCCCTTCCCCTCCTGGTATCACTGCTCTCATTACTGGTCCTGAGGGGTTTCTCTGTCCTGGATTCCCAGTGTTTCCAGCTCTTACCGATGTACATGCTCTAGTCTAGCCAGATTTGTAAAGGTAGGGTTGGGTCATGATAGTAGTGGGGGGGAGAGGAAACATTAAAGAACTAGAGGAAAGTTGTATGTTTCATCAGTGCTATACTATACCCTGACTGGCTCGTCTCTTCCTTGTGGGCACGTGTTTTCAATGGGAAAACCCACATGGGTCAGGAGTCCTCTCCCATGCCTCCAAAGCCAGGTCGGTCCTGGGAGGAAGCCTGCATGGCCAGGGCCTGTGGAGTGGACTCTGGGTGGAGGTGAGAGCTTTCTGGAGGAGCTGGGTGTGGTCAAGCTCACAGGGCCTGGCCCTCAGAACTGGGTGCTCCTGGCAGGCCAGTGGCATGCTGCGGGGCTGTGACCACAGGCTGGGGTGATGGGACCTTTTCAGTTAGGTGTTTGTACAATTCAAACCCATACACGAGGGTCAGGGACCATTTCCCACTCCCAAAGCAATCTTTTTCTTGTTTAAAGTAAAATCCTGGCCCATCCTTTTCCCAGCAGGGTCACTTTAGACATACTGGGACTTAACCTCTCTGGCCTTGACTTCCTTATCTGTGAAATGGGGCCATAAACAGTACACCCTTTCACAAAATCATATTGTAAGTACATGTGGGCTTCAGACACAGCATATGTGTCTTGGTCAAAATCACCTTCTGCATCCTCCTTCCTCTTTCAGTTACAAACCTTGGAGAAACTTAGATTTCAGACTATAGGTATGAGAGGGCTTCACATAGCACAGGGACGAATGGAATGACAGGGCAAACTATCTGATAAAGGGATTTTCCCCAGAACTCCGGCTAAGTTGCTATTCCACAGATCATTTTTTTAAATTAAATACTACTTTTATTGGGGGTTCTTTTTTTATTATTGGAGGCTCTTACATCTCTTAGCACAATCCATACATCCTTCCATTGTGTCAAGCACATTTGCACATATGCTGCCATCATTTTCAAAGCCTTCTCTTCACACTTGAGCCCCTGAGATCAGCTCCCCGTTTCTTCCCCCTCCCTCCCCCACCGGCCCTCCCTCATGAACCCTTGATAAGTTATAGGGTATTATTTTCATACTTTACGAGGTTGATCCTTGTGATCCATTCCCCCTTTCTCCCCCCACCCTCCCCTAATCCTCCTGGTATCTTCCAGCAAACAGCCGGATGCACGATCATTTACTGAACTTGTCGTGTCTGCTGGATTATGGGCCAGTTCCCTAGGTTTTAGTGTGAGTTTTTTGGTGGAGAATTTGGCGTTACGGTGGGGTCACCAGCCGGAGCGAAAAACACCCCCTTTAGGGCAGCCATTCTTCTAAAAACTATTCGATGTAGGCCCCGGGCCCCTATAACCAGGGGCTCACGGAGCTTTGTCCGAGTTGTCCCGAGAGAAAGGCCGGGAGGGCTGCCCCTCCAACGGCCGACACCCATCTCTCACCTCCCTATCCCGCCCGCCCCGCTCCGCTCGCTCTCCTGCCGGGGCGGACCCGTCTCCGCTCCACCCCGCCCCAGGCTCCGCCCCCACAAGCCAACCACGAATCGCCGGCAACCCCTCTCTAGGTCACGCCCA
>NW_022111312.1:18271969-18277310 GCF_000313985.2 Echinops telfairi
GCGGTCAAGTGCATCAACAAGAAGAACCTGGCCAAGTCACAGACGCTGCTGGGGAAGGAGATCAAGATTCTCAAGGTGAGCTGCGCGGCCCGGGCGGAGGCAGGGTGGTGGGCGCCCCGGCCGGCCCCTGACAACCTGGCCTCTGCCCTAGGAGCTGAAACACGAGAACATCGTAGCCCTGTACGACTTCCAGGTACGTGCTGGCAGCTGGCGGGCCAGGGTGGGGGCCGGGAGGGCCAGAGTCCCCCACTGCTGGTGGTGGGTTCTAGGCATGTTTGCCCCTGAAGGAAGGAGGCGGGATATGGAGTTCTGAGCCTAGGGACCCCCACCCCAAGCCTGGTGTTGGGCCAGGGCTTGGCTTCTCAGGGGATGTTGGGCATTCTCCCACCACCTTTGGCAGACTGGCTGGGGAGGGGGGTGCCTGGGCCACAGCCCAGTTGGGGGCCTGCTGACAGGGAGCCTGACCCCGCCATGGCCCTCCCAGGGCCGTGTGACCCAGTGGCCGTGACCTGTGAGGCTGGTGTCCAGTGCTGGCCCGGACAGCTTTGCTGCCGGCCCACCTGTCTGGGCAGGCTGTTTGTTGACACTGGCCGCCTTGCGTCAGCGGGCGGGGGAGGGGCCCTGGGAGAGTCCTTGCTAGCAGTTGGGCGGCTGGTGGTGGGGTGGCAGGGTGGCGGGAACAGGCAGCGGTGGGGACTGTAGAGCCCCCTCAGGCCTGGACGGGCAACTTGACTGCCTTGGTAAGCTGTGCCCAGTGCTTGGCTCAGCTTTGGATGAGGGGCTGGGGACCCTCAGTGCCCAGCTTGGGGACCTGGAGTCTGAGGTGGCAGATCTTCAGGCCAAAGTGCTGACTAATGGTTTTGAAACCTGTTTACTGAGGCTGCAGGGACCAACCCCTGGCCGAGGGGAAGTTCCCAAGCACCCGGCTGTGTTTTGGTGGCCTTCTGTCTCCTCCCCCTCCCCCACCTCTCACCCCCCCACCTTACGAGCTTTGTGGTGGCTCCCAGTCCAGGGTTGACCATGCAAGAGGGGACTTGTGTGCAGGCCCAGGGCCTGTGTTGACAGCAGGTACGTGGAAACACAGGGACAGGTTTGGGGACATGGTGTTCTGTGAGCCAAGAGGACAGCCCCTCCCACTCCTCTTCCCCCCTCCCCCAGCTTCCTCCTTCCTTTCCTCTGTCTCTCCTCCTCTCTTGACCTTCCTCCCTCCTTCAAAAGCCTCTGTAGGGGGCCCAGGCTGGACCTGCCCATGAGAACCCAGAGCAGAGAGCTTGGACAATGGCCGGCTGGCCTGGTGACACCTCCATCCTTAAGTGTCATGGGGACAGACCCAGGCAGGGCTGGCTCCCCCCCACCCCCCCACAATAACACTTATGCGTGCCCCAGGGGAGAGGTGGGCCTGGCCTATTACCCACTTACCACTCCATCCTAGCTGGGCTACCCGCACCTGGTTGTGGGTGCTGCCCACTTCCTCTTCAGAGGAAGTGCCCAGCCAGGCCAGTCACTGCTTCCCCGCCCAGCAGTTCAGGTTCCAGGACCCAGTGTTCCTAGTTGGCTCAGGCAGAAGGAAAAACAAAAAGGATTTGCTTTAACAAACAGGTAATATAGGACTGGGCTTAAGAAGCCAGCATTACAGAAGGGATGTGTCAGGCATGTGTCTTGCTCTCAGAAGCTTAGCCAGTGTTTCTAAGTCCCTCTGGGGCAGTTTGTAGGCAGGCAGGTAGGTGGACCTGTACCTTCCTCACTGTATTTCACACCTCCTTCCCCAATACACGGGGGCTTCAGAGAGTGTGGGAGAGTGGAATCTAATCGTAGTGGCACCTTTTTCCCCCACAGATTTTTGAAGTCCCCTGTAAACGTTGGAGAGGGTTCCTTGTTTTTAAGTGTCTTGATTCTAGCCACTCTAGTGTCTGCGTGAGGAGAGACCCGTCGTCAGGCCATAGAAAGCTGCTCACAGCCTTAGAGACCCCATTGCTCCTCTCTGAAGTGGGATGTAGCACACTGTGAACTTCTGTCACCACAGTTGACCTTGGTGTGTCTCAAGATGACGGTCCTGATCTCTCAGGCCCAGTGACTCTTGGGCTTTTCAAATTGTTGCCCCTATGTGCTCCCCTGCGTTCATGGATAGATTTGCAGTGAAGGTAAATGCGCATGTCTCTGTACCGTCTGTCACAACAACCTGTATTTGTGAGTCTACGCCCACCACCTCTAGCCTGTCCAGTCTGTGTGTCCTGGGTCCCTGCTGCAGAGGGGTTGTGTCCGTAACAGTATTTACCTCTGTTACCTGAGCCCTTTCAAACCTCCCCGTGTCTTCTGCCACCCTCGTTTTTTCCTAACCTCCCTCTTACTGTGTTCTGTTGCCCTTCCCCACTCCCCAAGCTTAACAGCCAGTGATCCCCACCATCAATTTCATTTTGTATAAAAACCTATTTATTTTTCATGACATAGCCTTGTACAATCGTTATCCTTTCTGTGCTTGACTGTTTTCACTCGGCCTGATGGCCACGAGGTGACTTTCATATTCTCTGCATACTTCCCATCGCAGGCACACGCAGACTTCCTTCCACTGCTGGGCGTTCGGTGGCCTCCTTGTGTTGGTTGTTGTGAGCAGTGCTGTGGGGGACACGGGTGTGCACACCTTTGACTCCTAGTTTTTCTGGGACTTAGACGAAGTGGAGGGTGCTGGATGATACGGCATTTCCATTCCCACTCTTTGACCACGTGCTGGGCCACTGGCCACCCCGGTTTTCAGTCCAGCAGAGTATGAGGGTCCAGTTTCCCCACTCTTGCCAACAGTCTCTGACTTTGTGATTGTTTCCAACCACGCTGGCGCGAGGTGTTGCAGCTCTCGATGGCTTATGTGGTTGACCCTGTTTCATGATAGCCGGCCACCCGGGTGCCGTCTTTGGTCAAGTGTCTGTGTTGCCTGTTAAAATGGGAGCATTTGTATTTTTCTTGTTGAGGTGCTGAAGTTTCCTCTTGCCAACATTTACCCCCAGTCTGTGGGTTCTCATTCTGCTCGCAGCGAATCTTCGGGCGGTCCCAGCCGCCTCTCTTGTCTGCGGCTGTGTGTGGTTAGATGTGGTAGCGTGTTGATGCGTGAATCCGCGCTCTCAAGTGTGCACCGTCTTCACTTGCATGAGCTCCATCTCTGGAGGGGTTTTTTCCTTTTTCTGATTTATTTGCAGTTTTCCACATGTACATAATCCACATACGCAATTCAGTCATATCAAAATTGTACAATCATTACCATAATCACTTTTATAATGTTTTCTTTTGTGTCGTCCTCCCCTCCCATGATTAAATCGCCTTTATCTCAAGGGTTTTCACATAGGCTTTTAGTCCATCTTGAGTTTGATGTGTGGAGTAGGATGTGGGTCCCATCTCATTCTTCTGCACATAGAGATCCAGTTTTGCCAGCGCCGTTTTTTCTGAAATGACCCCTTCCCCATTTAATGAATGCTCCCAGACCTTTGTCAACCAACCATCCATGCTGCCCATAGGTGGATGCATTCCTCTGGGCCCTCAGTTCGGTCTAATAGCCTTTGTATGGGGCGCCGTGCCAGTGGCAGGTGGTTTAGACTGCCGTGGCTGTGTGGCTGGTTTTGTGGTTGAAAGTGGCAGGCCCTACTGTGTTCTTCGCGAGTCCATACTTTCCCTGTGTAGTGGGTCGTTCATGTTTCCTGTCTCTTTGAAGCATGATAAGGCTGTAAATCTGGACAGAAGCAGATCGCCTCAACTTTTTCCTGAGGCGCAGCTGGTGGGTTTGAACCCCTGACTTTTTGGTTAGTAGCCAAACCCACACCAGGACTCCTCATCTCTTTTTGTTGTGGTCCTGCTTGTTGCCTGGAGGTTGGCACCTGTGATGCTCAGGAACCAGCATCCCTTAGTTTTGTTTTCCATTTGTGATGAGTGACGGTTGCTCTTTCTAGGTGTGCATTAAGTTTACCCCCCCCCCCGCCCCCGCACTGCCACCCAGTCGATTCCCACGCACAGCAGCGCAATACAGAGTTTATGAGACTGTACATCTTTATGGGAGCAGATGGCCTCATTTTACTCCCTCAGATCAGCTGGTGGGTTTGAACCACAAGCCCTGTAGTTGGTTAGCAGCCTAGCATTTACCCAACAGGTGCTATCACTTGTTCCTGAGACACATTCTTCTAGCAGGCTGTTGGTTGTAGAATAGTTTTGTTGGTATATAATTCACATATCATACAGTTTGACCGTGCGATCATATTAAGGTTTATGTAATCATCACCACAATTTCAGAACATTTTCTGCTTGTACTCTGTTGTCAGATCCTCATTTCCCCTGTTCTCCCTTCCATGCCCCTAGGCAATTATTAATCCAGTTACCATCTCTGTAGATCTACCTATCTTGGATTTCATATACAGAAAAGTTAGATAAAACATAAACAGGAAGTAGACAAACCCCAAAGCCCCACAAGGACTAGACAACCTGTTAACGTGCGAGGTGCCACGGAGTCCGCTCCGACCCATCGCGACCCCGCACGGTCCTGCGCCGTCCTCACGGCGGTACCTGTGCCTGAGCCCACTGATGCGGCCACTGTGTCTGTCCGTCCGTCTCCTTGAGGGCTTTCCCTCCACCTTACCAACCACGATGTGCTTCTCCGGGACTGCTCTCTCCTGACATACATCCAAAGTGTGTCAGGAAGTCCTGCCGTTCTTGCTTCTAAGGAGCACTCTGACTGTACTTCTTGGAGGACCAGCAGCTTGTCCTTTCAGCAGTCCATGGTAGTTCCAGTGTTCTTCTCCAGCACCACAACCCAAATTCGTTTCTTCAGTCCGTCTTCAGTGTCTAGCTTGGACATGCACACGAGGCAGTGGAGAACACCATGGCTGGGTCAGACACTCCTTAGTCCTCAAAGTAACAGCCTTGCTCTTCACTAAAGAGGCCTTGTGCAGTCGAATGACATAATGCATTAGGTCTGTATGTTTATTTATTTACTGTAATAGGTCTTTGATCTCAAATGCTACTTCCATGAGCATTGATTCTGGATCCAAGTAAGACAAAATCCCTGATAACTTCAACCTTTTCTCCACTTTCCAGGGCAAATATAGGAAACCAGTCAAAAAGAAAGAAACTATTGAAAGCTCTTGCAGTTGAGTCGATGCCAACTCATACTGACTATAGAACAGGGTAGAACTGTCCCCGGGGATGTCTGAGACACTTGGTTTTTGAAGGGTTTACATTTAAAAAAATCATTTTGTTGAGGGCTCTTACAATGCTTATTACAATCCATACGTCAATTGTATGAGGCATACTTGTACATATGTTGCCATCATTCTTTTCTAGACAGTTACTTTCTATTGAGCCCTTG
>NW_022111312.1:18278285-18297987 GCF_000313985.2 Echinops telfairi
ACTTTAAAGTGGGTCAAAAGTGAGATCCAGTGATTAGGTATTACATTTTAACCTAACTACATCTGCCATTTTCTTGATAGCAGTGCTCCTTGATAGCAAGGCTATTCACATCCCTGTGGTCCAGGGAATTCGCTCTAGGGTTAATCTATGTGGGGTGTGTTGGGCCCTGAGGGTAGACTTTATCTTTCCTGAGCCCTGGCTACATCTTTTATTTACTTGTCTGGGGAGGAGCCTAGGTGATTTAGTGGTTCCTTACTGGGTTGCTCACCTAAAGGTCAGCAGTTCAACACTTGGAGCTGCCTTGCAGGAGAAAGGCAGTAAAGAGTGTCGGAAACCCACCGGGGGCTGTGTGCCAGCATGGACCGAGGACAGTTAGCTTGTTGAGGGTTTCTGCGGTGGTCTTGGGCAGCTCCTTTAGACGACTTGTGGTTCTCAGAGGCTGCAGGTCGTTGGTTTGACTGCCTGGGCTAGCCTGTGTGCAGCGCCTGCAGCAGCAGCGGCGGCAGCGCTGCTTCGTAAGAAGTGCTGTGTCCTGACCCTCTGCCTTGGAGTGGCCTGGGGTGGGGAGGCTGTTCAGAATGGTAGATCTGTATGGGAGCAGACAGCCTCGTTTTTCACTGGTGGTTTTAAACTGTTGACCTCTTGGTTAGGAGCCACAGGACGTGCTATGTATGTGCTGGGCTTGGGGATTTGCCAGAACTCTGTGTTCAGGGAAAGAGCTCTTCGTTGGTGATGGGCTGCAGATATTGCTCCTTGGGTGGCTTTTGACTTGTTATGGCTCTGTCCCGCCCCCTGCCTTTTCTGTTTGCCATGAGGATAGGTAACCGTTCAGACCAGATTACCTGGGAGCTGGGCTCCAATACCACTCTGTGCCCATCTACCCAAGGGGCCGAGTCGACCCCGCCTGGCTGGCTCTCCTCATCTGTATGTGCCAGTGAGGTGGGGCGGGCTGTGCTGTGTCTGGACTTGCCCAAGCCCCAGGAAAGTGGCTGCCCCTGTACTCAGGCTCTGGGCTTTGTTGCCCAGCCAGGCCCTGCGCTGTGTGGCTAGGAGGGCCTTGCTCCTCCTGAGGCCAGCACAGCACACAGTCTGGCTGGTTCACTGCGCAGTGACTCACCATGCTCTGCAGACAGACCCGGGCTTGTGGGGAGCCCTGATCCCTGGGAGGTGCAGCGGGGGCTGAGCCTGGCTGCTCTTGGCTGAGGCCCTGATGGATACAGTGGTCTCCTCAGACATGGCACTGCCTCCTGGCAACAGGTGCTCACAGGTGTGTCTGCCCTAAATCTCCAGGCTTCCTTGTAGTCGCCTCCCCCAGGCCCCCGCCAACCCTGCTTCTTGATCCCAGATGGAAGCCACTCTGCCCCCACACCCTATTGCCAAGCTGTTCTTGGGTGCCTGGCTGACCCATCGCACTGTGACTCTAGGCCCTGGTGAAGAGTCATGAAGGGGCTTCAGAGAATTTGGGGAAATGCCATTATCTCATTTCCCGTGCCCCACAGGCTAGTACTAAACACTGGCTGCAAGTCACCTGGTGGACCAGGAGGCCTGTGTATGCCTATGGTTCCTGGGCTCCTAGCCTTCTTCCCCCAGAGGGCGGGCCCTTCCGGTGGGGTGGGGTTGAGGTGGAAGTCGCTCTGGCTTGCAGGCCCCTGGGAGCGGGTGCAAGGCCAACGGGAGCTCCTGGGGGAAGCGCTGGGCTGGGCAGCCTTCCTTCCTGCCAGCCCCACTGCCCCTGACTGACCTTGTGACCCTGTGTCCCTGGCCCTGAACCATCTCCAAGGAACCAAGACTGAGGTCCTTTCTGGTCAAGTACAGATTGTAATGATTGCCAAGCACAAAGGAGCTGCCAGAGACAGGCTGTGCAGGCCGCGTGGCTGGCTCTACCCTTTCCCGGTGCCCAGGGCACCGGCTCCAGAGTTGCTCATTGGGCCACTGCCCGCCCAGTCCGTCCAGTCCAGGATCGCCAAGCATGGGGGCTGGTGGGGTGAGGAGCCAGGCTCCTGAGGTCAGGCGTGGCGGCCTCCTACGTGCTCCAAGGCCTGTCTGGCTGCTGACACAGCTATCCACTTGGGAGCCAGGCCTCGCAGACATGGCCTGTCCCTCTGGCACCTGTGTCTGTCCAGTGAGTCAGGGCCTCCTCCAAATGGGGTGGCAACTTGGTGGCGGGCCTAGGAGGGAGTCGGGCAGGTGTGGCCTGTTGCTGAACTGCCGCTGGCTTCCTGGGACCCGGGAAGCTACTTCATCTTCACAGCAACCGCCCCTGCAGGCCTCCCATGTCTCCGCTACAGGGGGAGGCAGCACAGGTGGCTCCTGCTCAGGCCCTGGCACCAGGCACACTTCTTGTTCACAGGGACACTGCCCTTTAGAAGGCCTCTGCTAAGGCCCCAGCTCCCAGGCAGGACCCCAGTGCTTCTCTTTAATCTCTGGAGACCCACTGCCCTCCCTCATCTCCTATGGGTGCTGCCTGACCTGGGGAGTAAATGGGGTCCTGGGTGGCGCTCTGGCTGGGTGACTGGGCCTCAGAGCCCGCCTGTGGCTCACGTGGGGCCTCTGCCCCTGGTGGGGTGTAACTATCTCCCCACTGGCTTGGGGGTCCGTTTTTCTGTCTTCTCTGCTTATGAGTATGGCTGGCTTTCACTCCTGGGCTGTGCTGGCTGGAGTGGCCACCCCCGCGCCCCCCAGACCCTGCCAGGTACTGTCTCTGGGAGAGCAGCCCAAGCCTGCTGCTTGGGATCTCTTGTAGCCGCTCCGCCCTGCTGCCACCGCCTGGCTTGGGGCAGGGCCAGCAGGCCCCTGTACTTCGGTTATGCCCTTCCCTGGAGTGTGGGCATGGGCACCTGGCTGGCCCTGCCTACCCAGCCCTGCTCAGGCCTGTGCCCAGCCCATGCTCAGGCCTGTGCCCAGCCCATGCTCAGGCCTGTGCCCAGCCCAGGCGCCAGGGTTCTAGGGTAGCTCTCTGGGAGAAGAAAGGACAGCTAGACTAGGGGGCTGTGGGGCGCTTCCCCTGAGGCCTGGGCCTGGTTGGTGGTGCCCCCTGCCCCTTACCCCATCTTGTTGTGTGTCTTCCAGGAAATGGCCAGTTCTGTCTACCTGGTCATGGAGGTGAGTTGCTCCTCTGAGGAGGTGGGGAGAGTGGGGCAGGCATCAGGCAGAGGGCCCAGCCCTGGGGTAACCCCTGCCCACGGTTGTCTGCTCTCTCCTAGTACTGTAATGGCGGGGACCTGGCTGACTACCTGCACAGTGAGTGGACCTGTCTGAGGATGGTGGGGCCCGACGGGACTCCAGGCTATGGGTGCTCCATCCCCACACTCATGCTAGGGGAGAGACTGGGCTGTGGCCAGTCTTCCTACAGGGCCCATGCTGTGTGGTGTTGGGACTTTCAATGGCTGGTGGACTTGGGTGTTTGTGTGTGTATCTGCATGGTGTGTGCATGCGTACCCACATGCTTCCCGGCCTCCCAGGTGGGGTTGCATTTGCCCCACTGAGCAGCTGTGTGCATCCCCCCTCAGCCATGCGCACCCTTAGCGAGGACACCATCCGGCTGTTCCTGCGGCAGATCGCGGGTGCCCTGCAGCTCCTGCACAGCAAGGGCGTCATCCACCGCGACCTCAAGCCGCAGAACATCCTGCTGTCCAACCCCGGCGGCCGCCGCGCCAACCCTAATAACATCCGCATCAAGATTGGTGCGGCCCGCACCTGGGTGGGTGGGTGGGGGCACGGGGACACACCGTGGGTCAGTCCTGACGCGTCTTTCCGCACAGCTGACTTCGGGTTCGCGCGTTACCTGCAGAGTAATATGATGGCGGCCACGCTGTGCGGCTCCCCTATGTACATGGTGCGTCCGGGCCCCGGGGGGAGGGAGCTCTGCCCTGCGGTGGCTGAAGGCTAGACCCCACCTCACAGGCCCCAGAGGTCATCATGTCCCAGCACTACGATGGCAAGGCGGACCTGTGGAGCATCGGCACCATCGTGTACCAGTGCCTGACGGGGAAGGCACCCTTCCAGGTACACCAGGGCTCTTGCGGGCGCCCACGTGGGTGTGCTGGAGGCGGGGCCGAGGCAGGGTTAGGACTACCTTGGCCTCAGCACCCAGACTCCGACCCTTGCAGGCCAGCAGCCCGCAGGACCTGCGCCTCTTCTATGAGAAGAACAAGACGCTGATCCCCGCGTAAGTGTCTCTCCGTGGGTGGCCTGGGTAGGCGGGGTCTCCTCTGCGGAGCCCCACGTGTTCATGTTGCCCATCCCACCAGCATCCCCCGGGAGACTTCACCTCACCTGAGACACCTGCTCCTGGCGCTGCTGCAGCGTAACCACCGGGACCGCATGGACTTCGGTGCGGCCCCACCCCTCCCTAGAGGGCAGTGGAAGTGGGGGGGGGTGTCGGGCCCCCTCATCCTTGGACAGCTGTGGGTGCATGGGGTGGGGACCACTGAAACTGAGCGGGAGGCCCCTCCCCTTTGCGTGGTCAGCAGAGCCTGCATCCCTGAGGGGCGGAGCTGGGGGTATGGGAGATGGGGTCCGACACCCTGGGGGCCTCCCTGAGCCCTCTTCTTCCACAGACGAGTTTTTCCATCACCCGTTCCTCGACGCCAACTCCTCCATTAAGAAGTGTGAGTTTTCGCTCGTTGCCTGAATCATGGTCAACAGAGGTGGGCTGCCCCTGTGTCTGCCTGTGCCAGGGGAGGCTGGACCTGTAACCCCCTGTGGCTCCTGTCCAGCCTGGGTCATTTTGCTGAGAACTTCCTTCCGGGGGCCCAGAGATCCCAGTGGGCATGACTGCTGTGGGGGCACATGGGGGGTGGGAAGGAAGGAGGAGTGACTGGTGCCCCCCACAGCGCCCCCGGTGCCCGTGCCCTCGTACCCCAGCTCTGGCTCCAGCTCCTCCAGCAGCTCCACCTCACACCTGGCCTCGCCCCCTGTGAGTTGCCACCCAGAATGGGCTTTCCCTGGGCGTGGCTGGGCGTGGCCACCGGGAGGGTGACATCCTCCAGTGCAGACACACTGCACAGGGGAGCAGCAGAGAGGTGGCCCTGAGGGCTCATGGGCGGGGAGGTCCTAGCTCACTGGCCACCTTGTCCAGTCCCTGGGGGACATGCAGCAGCTGCAGAAGACGCTGACCTCACCAGCCACTGCCGCTGCCGCCTTCCTGCAAGGCTCCAGGGACTCAGGTGGCAGCAGCAAGGACTCCTCATGTGACACCGATGACTTCGTCATGGTTCCAGCCCAGTTCCCAGGTAGGGGCAGTGGGGCCACCCCTCAACATGTCCCTCCTAGTAGGGGTGAGAAGAGAGCAGGGGTGCTGGTGGGGGCTGGGACCACCTCACCCTGTTCCCTCCCACAGGTGACCTGGGAGCTGAGGCAGCTGGAGCCAAACCCCCCCCAGACAGCCTGCTGTGCAGTGGGTAAGGCCGGCCGCCCCTCCCCCACCTGCTGATGTTCCTGGGGGAAGGAGTACCCCGGGGAGGAGCAGCTCGATCAGGAAAGGGCGAGGCGTCCCCCCTCTCAGCTTCCTGGGGCCCACCACGCTGTTCTTGGGGGCAGGGGTGGCGTCAGGTCTGTGACACCTTTGGCTTGATTGTCCTGCCTGTGCCCTTTGTCACCCACCCCCGCCCCCAGGAGTTCCCTAGTGGCCTCTGTTGGCCTGGAGAGCCATGGCCGGACCCCGTCCCCACCTTACAGTGGCTCACCCAGCCCCTCAGGGTGAGCAGCCCACCTGGGCAGACCCAGTGGGTGGGAGCTGGCGGGCCAGCAGGTCCTTGAGCCTGGGTTCCCTCACTTCTCTGCCCTGGGCGGGGGTCCGGCGGGAGGGCACCCATGCCAGAGAGTCTCGTGACCCCTGATAATGTTCTCTTTCCCCAGCCGGGCCGGGCCCTCTGTCAGCAGGTACGGCGTGTCCGTCCCCATCCCGGTGCCTACACAGGTGCACAATTACCAGCGCATTGAACAGAATCTGCAGTCCCCGGGCCAGTACGGGCCCTCCCGGTGAGTTGTGGGCACCCACAGCTCACTGCAGCAGCCCATCTCTGGAGGTCTTGGCAGGCAGCAACGGCACAGTGCTGTGGGTGTGCCAATGGGTCAGTGTGGGTGCTCCTCTCACTGCCGCCTGCCCCCAGGTCCGCTGCCGTCCGCAGGTCAGGCAGCACCAGCCCCCGAGGCTTTGCCAGGGCCAGCCCCTCGCCCCCGTCCCATGCAGAACACGGCACCCTGGCCAGGAAGTTTCCCCTGGGCGGGGCTCGCCCTTACACGCCTTCGCCCCAAGGTGAGGCTGGGATTGGGGCTACCGTGCTCGGGCTAGAGGTGGAGGTGTCATTGTCTCCAGCTTTGACCTGCCCGACCCTTGCCCTTCTCCACAGTGGGAACCATCCCCGAGAGGCCAGGCCTGAGCGGAGGGCCTTCCCCACAAGGAGCTGAGATGAGGGGTGGCAAGTTCCCTCGGCCAGGTGCATGGGCTCGCCTCAGACCAGGGAGGCTAAACTGGGGGTCCTGCTATGCAGTGTGTCGTGGGGGTGGGCTTGACCTGAGCTGTCCTTCCCGCCAGGCTCCTCTGCACCCGAACACTCTCCCCGCACCACCGGCCTGGGCTGCCGCCTGCACAGCGCCCCCAACCTCTCTGACCTGCACGTCGTGCGCCCCAAGCTACCTAAGCCCCCCACGGACCCTCTGGGCACTGCCTTTGGCCCCCAGCAGGCCAGCCCCCCGCTGCCAGCCTGCCGTCCCCTGCGTGGTTCACCCAAGTTCTCTGACTTCCTGCAGCGCAGCCCCCTGCCCCCCATCCTGGGCTCCCCCACCAAGGTGAGTGCTGCAGCTCCTCAGGGACCACCTGCCCTGAGCTGAGGACTGCCCGCCTATGTCCTCCTGCTCCGAGGCCCTGAGCTCGGCCTGCCCAGTGCCTTGTCTGTGGGCCGAGTAACCTCTCAGCCTCAAGGCTACCACGTTGTGGCCAGCCACTGCTAAGGGTCCCATCTGTGAGCGCTACCCACAACCCTGTTTCCCGCCCCCACTCCCCCCACCTCTTCCAGCCTGTAACTGCTTCCCGGCCCTCAGACACTCATAAAGTAGCACTCTGGCCCCGCAGACAAGACAGTCTGGCCTTTCCTTGAGAGCCCCAAACGGACCACATGGTGAACTGTAGAAGGGACCCAGGAGCAGGTTGGGGCTACCTTTTGGTGAGAGCCAGAGTGGAGCTGCCTCAGGAAAGCACACTGCCTGGTCTCCTGCCCACCCATCCTCCCAGACTGCCTTGTCACACCCACAGGGAGGGACCGCAGTCCTGGAACTGGTGGAGTGCCAGGTTCCCCCTGACCACACCAGGCACTCACGCCACTCTCCCCTCCCCTCTCCCCCAGGGCGGCCCTTCCTTTGACTTCCCGAAGACTCCCAGCTCTCAGAACCTGCTGGCCCTCTTGGCCCGGCAGGGCATGATGGTGGCGCCCCCCCGGAACCGCACGCTCCCTGACCTCACGGAGGGGGGCCCCTTCCCAGCACAACCGTTGGGTCCTGGACTCCGGCCCCCCGAGGAGGCCAAGGGCCCATTTGGCAGGTGAGCTGGGTGCCTCTGGGTGGAGCTGGTGGGTGGCTGTGGGTGGTGAGGGCAGCCTGTCCCTGTCATGCAGGTCTCTGAGTACCGGCCGCCTCACTGACCTGCTCCTTAAGGCGGCCTTTGGCGCCCAGGCTCCAGACTCAGGCAGCACCGACAGCCTGCAGGAGAAGCCCATGGAGATTGGTGGGTGCCTGGGGCCAGGCTGGGTCCCTGGGCACAGCAGCAGGCTCCCAGTGACCCTCAGCCCACCTCTCGCCCTCCCAGCACCCTCTGCTGGCCTTGGAGGGAACCTGCACCCTGGGTCCCGAGCAGGGGGTGCCAGCAGCCCTTCCCCTGTGGTGTTCACCGTGGGGTCGCCCCCCAGCGGGACCACACCGCCTCAGGGCCAGGGCCCCCGAACCCGCATGTTCTCAGGTGAGGCCTCCTCCCTGGCTTGGGGGCTGGGTGGGAGGCTGAGTCTCTGTTCTCTGAGTATTGTGTTTATGTTGGGCTAGAGTAGGTCCCCTTCCCTCGCCCCTTCCTGGTCCTGCATCCGTATTCCCCTTCTCAACGTACCCTCTGTGAGGTCCAGCCCCATGTCTGGATGAGTCCTACGGGACAACTGTGTACTTGAAGGGAAGAAATTAAGAGTCAGGCAAAAGTTTTGGGGTGCTTACCTCCATGGTGTCAGAAACCAGGCCCAGGAAAGAGAATGGCATTCAAGCGCCCCTAATTACTGGTAACCACATACATAACAAAATATGGGCTGTACCCTAACCCTAGAGATCCCTGAGTTCATTGGAGGAGTAACCTAACACCAGTGCTGGGGGCGGGTGAGGGGGAGTGACTGTCCCGAGTGGGGAGGTCACTTTAAGAAAGCACTATTAGAGGAGGACATTGTGGGGGTTTAGTATTAATTATGAGAATGTGATTGGGAGTCATTTCTAACTCACAAGTGTGAAGGCCTCCCTCCACCCAGAACCTTGGTCTCCCAGGCTTTTTAAATATGAGAATAAAGAATTTGTCCACATACCACTCTCTTCCCACTCACTTTTCCCACACCCCTCCGCATCCCAGGTTCCCTCTCCCTGTGGTCCTAGGTCAGCATCCCCTCCCTCCTCGGGCTGCCCCTTCCTTCCCAGACCCTTCATGGTGCCATCTCCCACAGTGGGCTCCTCAAGCTCCCTCAGCTCCGTTGGCTCCTGCTCTGGGCGCCACCTGCTGCCCGGGACTTGTAGCGAGGGCACCGCTGCTGAGCCCTCCTCCCTGGGACGCGGCTGCAGCTTTGCCGACCCCATCACTGCCAACCTAGAAGGGGTCGTGACCTTTGAGGCCCCTGACCTGCCGGAGGAGACTCTCATGGAGGTGAGCACTGGGGGGAGGGCCAGGCTGGGTACCATCCCCCTGGGGAGGGAGGCGTTGCTATCTGGGCAGTACTGACCTCCCCCCACCCCCACCCCACTTCAGCAAGAACACACGGAGATGCTGCACAGCCTGCGCTTCACGCTGACCTTCGTCCAACACGTGCTGGAGATTGCCGCCTTCAAGGGCAGTGCCGGCGAGGCCGGTGGCCCCGAGTCCCCACTGCAGGAGAGCCTGGTGGCCGACCAGATCAGCCTGCTGAGCCGAGAGTGGAGGTGCATGGGCAGGGGGCAGGTGGCAGCTACTGGGGGGTGAGGGGGTAGGACCGGGGGCGGGGAGCAGGTCACCCTGATAGAGCCCTTCCTTCAGCTTTGCGGAACAGCTGGTGCTATACCTTAAGGTGGCCGAGCTGCTCTCGGCAGGGCTGCAGACGGCCATTGAGCAGATCCGAGCTGGCAAGCTCTGCCTCTCGTCCACCGTGAAGCAGGGTGAGCCTAGGGCGAGCAGGGGAGTCCCCAGCGTGCGGGCACTGGTGGTGGCGGGTGTGTGGGTGCTGACCTCGGCCCTGAGCCGCAGACCAGGCACCTGACCTACCCCGGCTGGCCCACAGTCGTGCGGAAACTGAACGAGCTGTACAAGTTGAGCGTGGTGTCCTGCCAGAGCCTGAGCCTGCGGCTGCAGCGGTTCTTCCTGGACAAGCAGCGGCTCATGGACCGCGTGCACAGCATCACGGCCGAGAAGCTCATCCTCAGCCACGCTGTGCAGACGGTGCGTTCAGGGGAGGGCGCGGGTGCAGTTGGGCTAGGCGGAGCCAAGGCAGCCTCGTGTACCCCACCCTACCTTACCTTAACCTCACCTCACCTCATCTCACCTCACGCAGGTGCAGTCGGCGGCGCTGGATGAGATGTTTCACCACCGAGAGGACTGTGTGCAGCGATACCACAAGGCTCTGCTGCTCATGGAGGGGCTGCAGCAGATGCTCAGTGACCAGGCTGACGTGGAGAACATTGCCAAGTGTGAGCACTGGGGAGGGGGGGGGGCGTGGTATGGCCACGTGTGAGCACAGGCCCTCCCGATGGAGCGCTCCTCACTCACACTTCCCTTCCCTACAGGCAAGCTGTGCATTGAGCGGAGACTCTCTGCCCTGTTGACCGGCCTCTGTGCCTGACCCCGGCCCCGCACTGTGGGCGGGACACTGGCCTGCAGACTCCACTACAGGGGACCCGGTGGAGGGGCCTGAACACGTGTGCGGGGCTGCCTGCCCTGCTGGTCATCTCGGGCCTCGTTGTGGACTGCAGGACACCAGGGAAGGCCACTTGGACCTTCTGGCGATGGTGCTCAGTTGAGACTTGTGCAGCGAACGCTCAGAATCTCAGAGCTTCCCCCGCTGCCACAGTTGGCACGGGCGTGTCCTTCCACGCATCTGGACCGACCAGGACCCAGGGTGGGTCTGACTGTCCACAGACAGTCAAAGCCAAAGCTGCTGCCCTGGGCCCCTGGCCGACCTCCTGGCTCCATTCCTCTCTGGGACCCCATGCCCACCCACCAGCGTTGTAACCCACGAGCACTTTATGCAGTAGAGGCTGGGGTAGGACTGCCAGGGCCGGCTCCTATTCCTGGTGTTGCACTACAGGTGTGTACATAGTCATATACATACGTACATATATAAATAGTCCACGAGTGTGCCCCCGGGCCGTCAGGGGCCAGGTTCTCAGCCCCCCTCACACTTTAGTCTGAAGCACGTTTTGTTTCTCCTGTTACTTGTTTCTAGTTCTTTAACAAGAAAACCGATAGGTGTTGAGGGACATTTGGCAGAGGGAGGACAGGTGTAAGGGGCAGGAGAGGTGGAGGGCCCAGGGGAGGCTCCTGTCTCAACCACAGCAACTGTTGGTGGCCCACTCACCTCCATGTCCCGTTGACTGTGGTGTAAAAAGTGTGTATATTTCTGTATGTGTACATATATACACAGCTATTTTTTCTCAATACTTGAAACGTTGCCGCTGTGCTGGGAGGAGGAGCACCCAGCTGCCCACGGAGTGTTTACAGAGGACACCTGATGATCGTGTATTTCTAACAGCCAACCAGGCTGTCCATCCTGGTCCCTCCACAGATTGTGGTTTTTAAACCCGTTGGCTTTCAATTGTGTCATACCTGTAACCAGAATAAACCTTTGAAATTGTTGACGTGTTACTGGGTCTCCCTCTTGGGTGGTGGTGGTGTGTGGCCAGGAAGCCCACCCTCCTCACCTAGGGTGATCTGACCCAGCTCGGTGTTAAAGTGCCCAGCTGGCACTTCCGTTGGGGGTGGCTAATCTGGAGGCACGGATGGGCTCAGGAGTCAGCGCCCCGAACTTGGCCGCACCTCACTGGTTCAGCCCAGCGGCTGAGAAACAAGCCCCGCCCCCCACTTAGCCCCGCCTGCAGAGAGCTGGGCCACGCCCACAGCACAACCTGGCTGTCGCACGCTCCGTCCCGTCCCTGCCCCTCGCCAAGCCTCGGCAACGTGGAGGCGTGCTCAGCCTACCCAAGCCCCGGCTCTCGTCTGGAAGGCGGCCGGGTGGTCTAGGCCCCGCCCCCGGCCGCTGGGCCACGCCCCAACCCATGGCCGCGCCAGTCGGGCCTAGCTGTGGTCGGGAGACTGCCAGAGGTCAATCCCAGGCCACGCCCACAGACCGGACGGCCCCTCCCCAAGCCCCGCCTCCCTCCCGGGTCCTCTGCTGTCTGCGGTGAGACCGGTCCAACGCCGCGCCTTCGCCACCCGCGGAGTTTTGTCCCCACTCGGCCGCCATTGAGCACTTGCTCCGCTTCCGCCTTCGCCCACGTGGTCCGGTTCCGGTTCAGTCCGCGGCGCCGTGAGTGGGGCCGGGCGGGGCCACGTCCCTCTTGTTCCTACGGTGCTTTCGGGGTGTCGCGGCTTTCTCCAGAACCCAGACCCGGCCTGGCGGGGGGCTCAGGGGCGGAGGGGAGGAGGAGGGGCTTTGAGAGGTCAGAGGTCAGCCCTGAGGTCAGGGGCAGTCCTAGGCCAGCTGTGGGCTCGGCAGCCGCGGGGCCGCAGAGGGCAGGGCTTTGGCGAGGGTCTGAATTCTGCAGAGTCTGGGACGAAGGTCGCAGGAGAGGTCAGGCTCGGGCGCGCGCCGTGTCCCCGCGCACCCCGCCCGTGCATGGGGGTCCTCGGCCTGCCGGTGGTGGCCGCGGCCCTGCGGAGCGTCTGGGGAGCCCGGAGCCTGGGACCGCGCCGCCTCTGGTACCGATGCCCTCTCACGGAGCCCCTCGCGCGCGTGCACCCAACTCCGTTTCTCCCACAGCTGGGGGTAAACTTCTGTGGGTATGCACTTTCCCAGGCGGCCAGCCGCTGCCCACAGGAGCGGGACCTGAGGTCCACAGCCACCGCCCATGACCCCGAGCCCACTGTCCCTGCAGCTTGGCCCCCATGGCCCAGAATGAGAAGGCCCTCGTCGCCGTCGCGGGGGGCGTCAAGGAGGAGCCGGACAAGAAGTCCCGGAACCGGCAGGGCAGAATCAGGGTCTGGGAGGAAACGGACCAGAAGGTGAAGAAGCTCAAGACCAGTGAGGAGGCTGAGGGGCAGAGCAAGAAGCTGCCCAAAAGGAAGGTGGTGCTGCTGCTGGCTTACTCTGGCAAGGGTTACCATGGCATGCAGGTGAGCCTGGACCTGTGGCCCAGGGCCGTCCTGGGTGCAGCCAAGGACCACCACTACCACTGTGTTCCCTGGGGGCCCCCAGCCAGGCATTCCCCGCAGCCAGCCTCTTGTGTACCCCCTCAGAGCTCACCCCAGAGGTAAACAGGCAGCAGCAAGTTGATTCTGATACGCAGCCGCAACCCTATGGAACAGGACGTAAGTGCCTGTCTCCAAGGCTGTGAATCTCTCTGAATCTTCCTCCCTCGGGGTGGCCTGTGGGCTTGAACTGGTGACCTTTTTGTTTGCAGCTGATCACTAAACCGCTGCACCACAACTCTCTACGCTCTTCTTGGTGAAAAACTTACTGCTAAGGAGATAGTTCTGGCTCATAGTAACCCGATAGGGCAGGCAAGAGCTGCCCCTGTGGGTTTCTGAGACTTCAGGGGTAGAAAGCCTTGTCTTGCTCCAGAGGAGTGGCTGGCAGTTTCAAACTGCTGACCGTGCAGTGTAACCCACTGCCGCCAGGGCTCCCGGGCTCCTCTTCCTGAGTAGCACCATCAGAGGCAGCTGCGGAACCTGTCAGATGGTGCTTCTGCCTCGGCGCCCTCACGTGGGTCAGGAGAGAACTGCCCCAAGGGGTCTCGGTGGCTAATTCTTCAGCTGGATTGCCAGACCTTCTGAGGGTACTCTGGGCAACCTTGAACAGCCAGCCTTTTAGTGAGCCGCTGAGCTCGGCATCTTCCCCACCTTAGAGGCCTGAGCCGAGCCGCACAAGGTGTGCAAGCACCTGCAGAGGTGTCTGTGGTGGTTCTTTGTTGTGTGTGCGAGCCTTGGTCTTTTCCTTAAAGGTCTCGGTGCCCAGCCCCTGCAGGGCGACTTGGCTTTCCCTGTTTGTGGTCGGCTCTTGCTTCTTGTTGGCTGTGTCACAGCGGGGGTGGCTGCCCTCAGACCATCTGCCTGGGGACGTGGCATCTGGGGGTGCACTGTGGAAGCTGGGTCTGCCTCGGACAGTGGTCCCTGCCCCCTGCGTCCCCCGGTGGGAGCTCACCATGGGCAGTTGTGTTTGTTGTGGAAGCCTTGGGCAGGATGGGAAGAAATCAACCCTCCTTCTTCCAGAGGAACGTCGGGTCCTCGCAGTTCAGGACTATTGAAGACGACCTGGTGGCTGCCCTCGTCCGGTCGGGCTGCATCCCTGAGAGCCATGGGGAGGACATGAAGAAGATGTCTTTCCAGCGTTGTGCACGCACAGACAAGGTACCACTCGCCCCGGCCCGCCTCAGTCATCGCCCAGGACCCTGCTGGCGTGTGCGTGTGCCAGACAGACAGATTGTGTGGCCACCATGGCAAACCACCTTTGTGCTCTTAAACTTTCTTGGAGCCACGTTGGGGAGCCCTGGCGGTGCAGTGGCAAGGTCTGCGGTTCAAACCCACCACCCACTCCTCAGGAGCAAGGTGAGGCTCTCTGCTTATATGAGAGTCACACCCTCAGAAACCCATAGGTGTCATTCTAATCTGCACTGCAGGGCTGCTGTGAGCGCATCCATCCCCACGCAGCTTCTGGGGTGCCAGGAAGTCAGAGGAGAGCGTGTATACACTTCTTGTTCTCAGAGTGACAGACTGAATTGTGTGGTCGGGACTCTCAGCTTGAGTGCAGGGCCCTCTGTGATCCGAGAGAGGTGTGGGTCCCAGAGCAGGAGAGAGAGAGAGAGAGAGAGATACACCCCCCCACTCCAGGCCCATTCATGCTTGTTCACCCCAGCACCTCCTGATCCGTGCTCCAAGCTGCCACAGCCCTACTCCCTTCCGCTCCGTCTTTGGACTCTGCCATGAGGCCACATTCCCAAGTGGTGAGGGTCCGTCCTTTGGCAGTGGGCCAGGTGTTTCCTCCCTCCCGAGGTGGGTCAGCACAGGGCCCCGCATGCCTCAGCCCTGTGGGCGAGGGTGAGCCTCCCTCATCTCCTGTTCACAGGCTGCTCGGCACTCCTCCCGTCAGTCCACTCCCTGCACCATTTCTCGGAGCAGGAAGCCTGCCCCAAAATACTGAACACCTGGTTTGCTTGAGTTGTCCCCATGGTTTGGGGGAAAGTGGTGAACGGGACAGCTGGTTTTATAGGATGAGACATTTAGAACAGCTGAGTGCCGTCAGGCCCACCCGAATTTGGGGAGCCCCAACTGTGTTGGGGCTGTGGGGTGCCCCCCATGTGACGGCAGAGTTGTGCCCCATCGTGCTTTCCGTGCTGGTATCTCTGGAACATCCTGGGGACCCAACCCTCCCAACTGTAGGTGCGCAGCTGTGTGAGCCCCCTGTTTGCATGTCCCGGGGCTCTTGTGTGGGTATCCTGTTCAAAAAGGCCCCGGACACAGAGCGAGCACCCTGCATCCCCTCCTTCCTTACAGGGCGTGTCTGCTGCTGGCCAGGTTGTGTCCCTGAAGGTGTGGCTGATTGATGACATCCTGGAGAAGATCAACAGCCACCTCCCGTCTCACATTCGGATTTTGGGTAAGCCTAACTGCAGTGGCCGCAGACTCTGCCATCTCCGGGTGACGCTGGCTGTGCCCACCCGCCTCTCATGATGTCATTTCTAAGGGAAGGAAGCTGAGTTGGAGGGCGGGCATGGGTACAGGAGTTGACGAGACAACACGCAGCTGGGAGCTATGGTGGTGTGCCAGCCCGACCCTCAACCCCTCCCCACAGTGCATGCTGCTGAGATGGGGGTGACTGTGCACTTTCACTTTAAAGACGCTCTGGCCTTGTCACCTGTGGTCTCGTGTCTTGTCCAGCCTGGGGCCTCCTGCCTGTAACCAGTGGGCAGAGCCTGCTGGGAGGCCTGGAGGGCTCAGTGGTCACTACCCACTTCCCACACAGAGGCCACCTCATGCACAGCCACCCACCGCCATCTGCCAGGGGAGGCTGACCTGCTGCTGGGGTGCTAAACCAGGTGCCAGCAGAGCTTCTGGACTAAGATGAGGAGGAAAGGGCTGGTGATGACTCCAGAAAGACCAGTGGGTGGAAATACCAGTGCCTGCGGTACGTGGTCTCTGGCCACCCTGCGTCTTGAGGGCACCTCTGAGCACTTGTCTCCCTGGGGGCATTTCCTACACACCACCGCTTCTCCTTAGACAGGAGCCCTATTGAGGTGAAGCTCCTTAAGGACATGAGTTCTCAGGACACAGGTGGAGTCTCAGGTCCGGACTCTAGCTCACCGTGCAGGGACTTCCCACAGCACAAGGTGTTTCCAGGGTCCAGAGCCCCTCCCTCTTGCTCATCCCCAAGGCCCCAGAGGCATCAGCAGTCATGAACTGCCCCAGAGTTGGTCCCATGCAGGATTAGACCTTCCTGATCCATTGGATTTCCATCAGCTGATGGTGGGAAGGAGCTCACCAGGCCTTTCTTCCTAGTCTCTGTCCAGTATCTCTGCTGTTGCCCCCAGCGCCCCAGCAGCACGCCAGTGTCCTCTGACGGATGGGTGGCGGCTGCACTTGAAGTGCAGAGCCTGCGCCTCCCACCCCCGCCTCCCCAACCACAGCGAGGTGAATCAAGCCCACCTGCTGCCATCGAGTCGTTGCCACTCCAAGTGAGCCTGCCCAGGGTGTCCGCGACTGCAGGCGTTTCCGAGAGCAGGCAGCCAGCCCCTGGAGTGGCTGGTAGTTTGAACTACTGACCTCGCAATTAGCAGTCCAGTACTTATTTATTCCAGTGCCATCAAACCCTAACTCACAGCTGTCAAGTCAGGTCCCCGTGAGCTTCCGAGAAGTGTAACTTTACGGGAGTAGCAAGCCTCAACTCTCCCCCGAGGAGCAGCTAGTGGTTTTGAACTGCTGGCCCTGCGGTCAGCAGTCCCATATGTAACTACTAAGCCACCAGGGCTCCTGTACAGGGCCTTCTGGACTCTGGCAGCTGGTGATGTCGTGCCTGGAGCTGAGCCCCTGGCTGCTGTGGCCGCCTCCAACCTCACCTCTTCCAGTGATAACCCCACAGCACTTAATCACTCTAGTGCTGTTTCACTTACCCTGTCGGACCGTGTCCAGTTTCGCGGTGTTAAAAACAAGGCACCAGGCACTCCTTGAAAACGTCACCCCCCAGTGATGCATGTCAGGCCATGGGGGGACACTCTCACTGAGGCAAAATGTCCACAGCAGGTAAGCGTAGGGACAGGTGGGAGGGAGGCGTGCCAGGCTGAGCCTGCTGCCCCCCCCAGTCCATTCCGACTGTAGGCAAACAGCCGAACCAGGACAGAGCACAGCCACTCCATTTCCTCGGCCGCAGTCTTCACGGAGCCGCCGCCACGTCTTTCTAGTGCAGAGTGAACAGCCAACGGTGGGTCCAAACCACCAGCTTTCCCTGAACAGAGAGCGCTTTAACCAGCGTGCCAGCAGGCCCCCCAGAGGGTGTGCGCCCCGGCAGTGGTGCTGCCTGCACAGTATGGCGGGCTGGCCCTTCGAATGTTGTGTGACACTCCACTCCCCCACCGTAAAAGGCAAGCGCTCAGGGCTGCCCCTGGCAGTGCCATCCCACCCGCAGAGCAGCTCCGTGAAGGTGAGTTTGGGCCAGGCTGGCACTGTTACCACCTGTGCGGTCTCCGAGGGGCCAGCTGCCAGTGTGAGCACACCTCTACTGGCTTTCAGGTGACCGTCGTGCGCTGCATACATAAGCAGCATTGGTCAGTCTAATGTTCATGTGTGCAGTGCAGGGACACCTGTTATGCTGATCAGTAGGACGATCGACCCACATTATCCATCGAACAATTGTCCCGCCCCGTGAAGAGACCCTGAATGCTGCCCAAACTGCCCTCCCTTTCTTCCTTCCCGCTTCTGGTCAACCAGAATTCACGGCCATCGGTGGATCCTGACTCTTAGCGACCTTGGGTCCCTGAGGCTGTCGTCTTTACCGGGGCTGCTAGCCACAAGTTCAAAGTCAGCAGCAGCTTCATGGGAGAAAGAGGAGGCTGTCTTGGAAACCGGTAGGGGCAGTTCTGCTCTGTCCAGTCAGGTCGCTCGCTGTGAGTCCGAATTGACTTGACGGCAGGTAGTTGTTTCCTTGCGCCATCGTCTCCGAAGCAGCCAGCCTCATCTTTTCCTCACGGGTGCAAGCCACACGCCCTTCAGCATGCCATCGAGTGCTTACCCACTGCACAGTCAGGGTTCCTGTTTGCCCCAGCAACCGCCAGCCGGTCTCCGGGTAGCTTCTCTGGGTAAGCTGCCTGCTTTGGGTACTTGAAGTTCAAGTGAGGTCGGCCCGTTCTGTCCCTTTGTGATTGACAGGCTTCCCTGGCAATGGAGTTTTCAAGCACACCTTCACCTCCCCATTTAAATTTGAGTTCCATTGTGACAGCCAGCCCCCTGTGGGTTCAGAGTCTCGACACGCAGGTGTGTCTGACCTGTGCCACCCTCGGTCTCCTCCGCCCATCCCCCAGGCCTGAAGCGCGTCACGGGCGGCTTTAACTCCAAGAACAGGTGTGACGCCAGGACCTACTGCTACATGCTGCCCACCTTTGCCTTTGCCCACAAGGACCGGGATGCGCAGGACGAGAGCTTCCGGCTGAGTGCCGAAACACTGCAGCAGGTCAACAGGCTGCTGGCCTGCTTCCAGGGTACACACAACTTCCACAACTTCACATCACAGAAGGGGCCCCAGGAGCCCAGCGCGAGGCGCTATGTCCTGGAGATGCGCTGTGGGGAGCCCTTCCTGCGGGACGGCCTGGAGTTCGCCGTGATCACTGTCAAGGGCCAGAGCTTCATGATGCACCAGATCCGCAAGATGGTGGGGCTGGTAGTGGCCATTGTGAGGGGCCACGCCCCCGAGAGCTTGCTGGCCTGCAGCTGGGGCCTCACCAAGGTGGACGTGCCCAAAGCGCCGGGCCTCGGGCTGGTGCTGGAGCGGGTGCACTTTGACAAGTACAACCAGCGCTTCGGCGGCGACGGGCTGCACGAGCCACTGGACTGGGCGGCGGAGGAGGGCGCCATCGCTGCCTTCAAGGAGCGGCACATCTTCCCCAGCATCGTGGAGGCAGAGCGGCATGAGCACTCCATGGCGCGGTGGCTCAGCACACTGCCCGTGCACGACTTCCACGCCTCTGCCGTCGCCGCAGCCAGCCCTGCCTCCAAGGTAGGGCCCTGGGGATGGCCGGGGAGGGCTTCCCATGTGGGTAGTGCTCCTGCTCCACAGTGGGGAGCACCAAGGCACTGGTGGCGCCTGCACCCCTGGAAAACGCAGCCTCGGGGCCTGCAGGGCCTTGCCCCAAGAGGGGCCCAGAATTCCTAACTTTTTTGGTGGTCCAGCATGGTTTCAGAGGGAAGCTTCTTAAAAGTTACAGGGAGCCTGGGACATGTCTTCTCCACATCCTGGGCTGCACACTCACGTCCACAGGACTGAGCAGGACAGGGAAGTCGGCGAGATGGGCAGGGCACAGAGCGAGCCATCGGGTGCTGCAGGAAGTCAGTGGGGACTGAGGGCACCCAGGGCCAACAAGCACACGTTGTCTCCCGCTGAAGGCCCGAGGTGGCTCAACTCCTCCCCCAGTGGCCACACACAGCTGACGCCTGCTGTGCTCCAAGCCTCAACTCTTGAGAGAAGCCAGTGTCACGGAGTTTCTGTGAACACTGGCAGTTAGCGGTTTTGCAGGCTTAGCGTCGTAGGAGTGCCTGCCTGCCCTCTGCTGAGTCCCCGAGGACATGAGCCTGGGGCCTTCACCCCTGCCAGTGTCCTCACAGCCGGATTCTGCTTCCTTCTGAGGTTCCCCACCCCCAGGTCAAGCCCTGAACAAGTTAGCATCTGGCTAGGGATTAGATGGGCACACACACTTGCCTTTCTTTCAGACTATACCAGCTCTGGGGCTGCCATACCACTTGACTACAAGTCACAGCCAGAATATACATTGTCAGCTCTGGGCTGCATGCCCACTGGAGGCTCCTGGGGAAGACCTCCCTCCTCCCCCCCACCAGCTGGTGTCCCTCCAGAGTTCTTTAGCTTCTGCTGAAACAGTGCCATCTCTACCTTTCCGTGTCCTCACCTGTCATTTCCTGGGTCTCTTGCTGTCTTCTCTCCACGTGGTGTTTCATCATATCTGCCTCTGGTCCCTCGCGTGGCATGTCCCTGTATCTCTCTGCCTCTCCTCACGTGGCATGTCCCTGTGTCTCTCTGCCTCTCCTCACGTGGCATGTCCCTGTGTCTCTCTGCCTCTCCTC
>NW_022111312.1:18298087-18305455 GCF_000313985.2 Echinops telfairi
CGTGGCATGTCCCTGTGTCTCTCTGCCTCTCCTCACGTGGCATGTCCCTGTGTCTCTCTGCCTCTCCTCACGTGGCATGTCCCTGTGTCTCTGGCCTCTCGCCTCCACCGAGGACCCCATTCCTGGGTGTAGGGCCTCCCCACTCCAGGATGACTTTGTTGGAACTTGATCAGCTGCGGAGACCCAGTTCCCCAGTGAAGACCTATTCATAGCTTCCGGATGAACATGAGTGTAGGAATATGATTCATCCCATTCTCTGCTGAGGGCGGGTTGGTGGGGTGGCCAGCATACATTTCTGTGAGCTCCAAGTGCTGACATCCTATCACAAGACCCGGCTGGGCAGAAGCCAGAAGCCCACCAGAGGTTCCTCCCTGGCGAGAGGTAGCCCCTGGGAGGCACTCCTGCACAATTGTTTTCTGCGCTTGTTTTGCAGGTTCCCAGCCCCATGGGGGGCAGTGACGAGGGGGAAGGAGACACCGACTGAGAGGCCCTGGAGGCTGCCCCTCCAGGACCAGGATGCCTGCCTGACCCTCACAGTGGGGGCAAGGATCTGGGCCACGTGCTCCAGACACATCTGCACTGCCGGCCCACTCTGACACTCAGGGTCCCAGCGTGCCACAGCACTCTGACTCTTGACTCCAGCGCCACCCACCTCTACATAGCGCCTTTGCCGAGTGCCCACCTCTGCAGGAGAGGCCCTATTTTTTTAGAGACGATTTTCTTATTAAAATATGAATTTTATGAACGTGATCCTCCATTGCCAACTCTTCTGCTCAGAAGCTCCCCACACCTGCATGGTAGACGGGGGTGTGGGTGATGGTACGTCCTGAGTACATGACGTCTGGCTGCCTGGGGAGCACGCTGACTACCGAGGACAAGGGAGGTGGCTGTGGCTGAGGCCCGGGCTCTGCCAGCAGGTGGGCCGGCAGGTGGGTGGCTATTGGCTCCGATGAGCAGTCTCAGTCCAAGGGTGGTGCCTGCCCGTGGACAGGCCTGCGCAGCACACACAAGGGGAAACCACCTACAGAGTTGGGGACAGGAAACCCAGGAGGTGGATGCCTCCCTCCTCTCAGTCTGCTTAGTGTTGTGGTTTCTTAAAACAGTTTTATGGGCATTTAATCCACATGTCACACAATTCAGTATTTCAACTGTGACCAGAAGAGTTGTATAATCCTTCCTACAATCAGTTTTAGAAAATTGCCCCCCCAGCTCATGAGTAAATCACTTTTAAATTGTGTGTGTAATCATGAGTTCTAGAGAGTGCTCTCTCCCCTCCCACATACATTGTTAGCTCCCTCCCCTATAAACCCCCTACATCCATTCTTAGCTCTGTGCCCTGACTCCTCCTGTGCTTCGCCAACTGGAAAACCTAACAGAAAAAGGTCAAGTAAGGATAAAATAATACAGAGATAAAAATACAATTAGTGGGTAAGGAAGAAAAGACCACTTCATTCAGAGGCCAGGGGAGAGATTTTGGTCATGGAGCAGGCAAGCAATGCCCAGAAGAATCTCGGGATCTGCCAGCGGCTTAATCGGGCTATGGACTCTGCACATGGGTTTTGGGCTCCCACTGTCCTCCATGGCCTTCTCCAAATTGGGTCTTCGCAATTTAGAGTCTGATACTTTTCCCTTTGTCATATTTGAATTTTGTTATTGTTGTCTTCGGATCACACAAGCTGGTATGCTTCTTTCCATGTGGACTTAGTTGAGTCTTCCCTTAGATGGCTGCTTGTTTGCATATAAGCCTTTGAGACCCCAGATACAAAGCCAGTTGATAGCTGGGAAGCATCTGCTTTCTTTACCACATATGACGGAAACACCCTTATCATCAGTGATCATTGCACGAAGGTGGCTTTCAAGCAGGGTCAGGTTATTGGAACTAACTGTTCTTGGTTTTGGGCTGGAGTTCAGTAGAGGCCCGTAATCCATCTCCTTGCCCCTGGGATATGTATGACTGGTTTATTTTGGTGGCATATTATGACAAATTCAAAACCTCCTAAGACCAACCACTCCCACAACAGCAACAAACGAACTCACAGAGAAGGAGACAAACAAAACAAACTAAAGGCAGGGAAACACAAACCCCTTCAACACAGCAGAGTACCTCATTGTCAGCCATCCCCCTGGGGTATAAGGTGTTGCACTTGTAACATCCGTTTTCTAAGGACCTCACCGTGGACACTGTCGGTGTGAGGAGTCCCTGTGCAAGTACATCGCACCAGGAACCGCACCCGCCGAGCTATTGCTTCTTAAGTTCCATCTCCCATCCAGTTGGGCTGTTTCCCCGCAGCATGGGGGTTGGTGCCAGGGGAAAGTCCCTGGAAGGGTTCTTCCAAGTTCACACCCCTACCCAACAGATCAAAACCTAGCACATCACTGCTGGGGGTGGGCACGGAGGCAGTGGGACATTGAGGTGCTAGAGATATGGTGTTCTGGGTCCCTTTCCACTGGGAACCCACCAATCCAGGGGTTCACCACAAGGTCTAATGACCGCCACTTCCACAAGTCCAGGGCGGCCACTCTGTTTCCATTGCTATTGGCAGACCCCAGTTTAAGGGTGCAGGCACTTTTGAGGCTTGAGTTAGTTCCCTGTCACAACATGGCGGGACCTTAGGTGGGAATGGTGAAGGGTTGTGTCCTTTAGACTTGCCCACTTGAACAAGCATTCTTAGATGGTCATTTTCCTGTCCCCCCACCTTTCGCCTCAGCACCACCTCCTGCTTATGGGAGCCGAGGACTACTTTTCTCTCAGCGAGGCACAAATCAACATTCTATTAGCAAGGGAAGGCGGGAGGGAGGGGCAGACAGGGCTGAGGGGTCGTGAGCTGGAACAGCTGGGATGGGATGTGTAAGACGGGTGTGCACAGCAGGAAGGGGCACATCTTTTCAAGTGGCTGACTGAGGAGAGTAGACGGGAGACCTTTGGTAGGACCAAGGGAGGGAAGCTATGTGGGGCATTTGTACGTGAGAGGCCACTGGTCAAAGCAGCCGAGGGAGGGAGGTTATGTTTTGAGTGTAGAAACCCCACTGGGGGGCATAATTGGGCAGGGTAAGAAGATTGGACTAGACATTTGCTCTGGGCCTTGACGAGCTGGGTGGGTAGTCTACAGGAATGTCCGGGGAGCTTGGTTTTAAGTCTGTTGATTTTACTTGTGATGCCCAAAGTACCCTAAAAATGGCGGGGGTTGCAGGGTGCCCCCTGCGAAAGCTCCGTGTACCACACAGGTCTCTCTTTGTTGCTAACAAGGTAAATGCTTCTCTCTACTAAGTCCTTTATCCCCTCTAACTGCCATATGTACACCCATTTCATTCCTTTGAAAGCTCTCAGCATGTTCAATGTCAGCACAGGTCTTTGTACCTGCATTTTGCCAAGGGGTCAAGTTCTTAACTTCCTATATATGAAGGGTTTTTTTCATATTTGAAGATTTTATTTTTCATTTTCATAAATCATCTTATTGGGGGCTCTTACAGCTCCTATAACAATCCATACATCAATTGTATCAAGCACGTTTGTACATATGTTGCCATCATCATGTTCAAAATATTTCTGTTTGAGCCCTTGGTATCAGCTCCTCTTTTTTCCCTCCCCCACCCTCCCACCCTCATCGGTCCCTGATAAATGATAAATGGTTCTTATTCTCATATCTTACACAGCCCCCTATCTCCCTTCACCCATGTTACTGTTGTTTGTCCCCCTGGGGAGGGGGGTGGATATTACATGTTGGTCATTGTAGTCCATTCCCTGTTTCTCCCCCTTCTCCCCCCACCTTGCCCCTACCCTCATGGTATCGCTACTCCCGTTGCTGTGCCTGAGGGATTTATCTGTCCTGGATTCTGTGTGTCGAGAGCTCTTATCTGTACCAGTGAACATGTTCCGGTCTAGCTGGATTTGTAAGGTAGATCTGGGGCCATGGGGTGGGAGGAGCGTTAAAAGAACTAGAGGAATGTTGTGTGTTCTGTCAGTGCTGTGCTGCACCCTGTCTCGTTCTTTTATTGTGACCCTTCTGTGAGGGGATGTCCAATTATCCACAGATGGCCTTTGGATCTCCACTCTGACCCCTATAATTTTCATTTCTTAGCCTATATTTTGTTGTTTTATTAATAACTTTTTGGTGAAATACCATTCATCTACCATAACATTCATCTTCGATAGCAGTGGTTCGCAACCTTCCTAATGCTGTGACTTTGACCCTTTCAAAAAGCTCCTCATGTTGTGGTGACCCCCAACCATAAAATTGTTTTTGTTGCGACTTCATAGCTGTCATTTTGCTACTGTGATGCGACTCCTGTGAAAAGGTCGTGCAAGCCCCAAAGGGGTCATGACCCACAGGTTGAGAACCAATGTTTTCCAGCATTCAATTTAGTGGTTTTCAGTAGCTGGAGCTTCAAAAGGTTTCTAGAGAACCGGAATTAAGTAAATGGTAATGGCATTTCCCAACAACTTTTTGAAGCCCCCTCGTGTTTCCAAGTTGTGGATTTATCACCACCAATTGCAGAAATTCTCACTAGTCTGAAACAAAATCCTATACTTTGTTGCTCCCTACTTCTTTTCCCTTACCCCCCACTTTCTGGCAACCAGGAATCTGCTTGCTGTTCTGCAGGCTTGCTGCCTGTCATGGGCTTCAGATAAATGGAGTCAAGTAATCTGCCATCTCTGTGGCTGGCCTCTCACTCAGCATCGTGCTTTTGAGATCCATTCAGATTGCAGCATATATCAGAACGTCACTCCTGCTTATGACTAAGTAGAGCTCCACTCGGAGCCCTCCTGGCGCCATGGCTACGAGCTCAGTTTCAAACGGAAAAGTCAGCGTGGTCAGAACCCATCCAGGGGCTTTGTGGGAGAAAAGTCTGGTCATTTGCTTCCATATATATGGCAGCCGGAAAACCATCGGGGAAGTACAACTGTGCCACATGAGGTCATTATGAGTCAGAATCAACTCGACGGCACCTAACAAAACTCCCCCGAGAGGATGGACCACGTCTATTAGTATTCAATACACATGCTCTGTTTACCAGGTAGACTTCCTTGGTAAGTGTGCATGTCTGTGTTGCAGCATCAGTGTGTGTGCTGGTTTGACATCTTGCCAGAAGCCAAGTTTACCCATATTTTGAGTTGATGGATATTTGGGTTTTCCAAGTTTTTGGTTATGAACGCTGCTACGAACATTCATGTACATGTTTTATTTTAAGTTTTAAAATTGTGGATTAGATAGGCATTTATATTTCAGATCATCTATTTTATATTCAATAACTTCAACTATAAACTCCCAATAACTATTTGTCATTTCACAGTGGTAGAACATTTTTGCATGAGCTTATTTGTGTTTGTTTGTTTGTTACAAATATCTTGGCTCCTATTTTTTGCTGTTTGAAATTTCCTCTGGAATACCAAACATATACCTTCATCACACTTATCTGAGCCTGAACTCTGAACTGCCCCAGTTTTCCTCTGGCATAGTGGCTCCACGCTTGGGGCCTTGTTATGGTGAGGGTCATTGAGTCAGTGCTGACTCATAGTCTCAACGTACAACAAAATCCTGTCTGGTTCTCTGTTCTCCTCACAATCATTGCTACGCATGAGCCCATTTTTGGCAGGTGCTATGTCAGTCCACCTCACTGAGAGTCTTCCTCATTTTTTCTGACCTTCTATGTTACCAAGCATGATGTCCCTCCTGAAAGCATGGCCAAAGGACATACGATGAACTCTGGCCACCCCTGCTTCCAGGGAGTATTCTTTTTTTTTTTTTTAATCCTTTTATTAGGGGCTCATACGACTCATCACAATCCATACAATACATCAATTGTGTAAAACACATTTGTACACTCATTGCCCTCGTCATTCTCAAAATATTTGCTCTCCACTTAAGCCCCCGGCATCAGGTCCTCATTTTGCCCCTCCCTCCCCACTCCCCGCTTTCATGAGCCCTTGATAATTTATAAATTATTATTTTGTCATATCTTGCCCTGTCTGACGTCACCCTTCACCCGCTTTTCTGTTGTCCGTCCCCCAGGGAGGAGGTCACATATAGATCCTTGTAATCGGTTCCCTCTTTCCAACCCACTCTCCCTCTACCCTCCCGGTATCGCCACTCACACCACTGGTCCTGAAGGGATCATCCGCCCTGGATTCCCTGTGTTTCCAGTCCCTACCTGTACCAGTGTACATCCAGGGAGTATTCTAGCAGTACTCCTTCCAGGTTCAATTTTGTTCTGGCAGTCCATAGTACACTTAAAATTCCTCACCACCACCACCGTCATGTGAAGACATTAAACCTACTTTGGGCTTCTTTATTCATTGTCCAGTTTGGACATGCATATGAGGCAACTGAAAATACCATGACCATGACCAAGCGAGGGCAAACTTGAGCCCTCAAAATGGCTTTTTAAAATATATACAGATGTTTAATGACCAGAGATGGGGGTTGAGGCAGCGGGATGCCCTCCAGGCAGGCTAGTCCCCCTCCCCTCCCCGGCCCACCCCCAGAACCCCCTTGGCCTGCAGAACCAAGGAGCTGGTGGGCAGCCTGGTTCCTTCCTGATTCCTTCCCACCTCAGCTGGAATCATGTTGAAAGACTGTGGACCAGATGGGTGTGCAGGGGACGGACCGGTAGGTGTGGCCAGAATGCAGGACAGAGCCCTACCAGACAAACGCCACACACGGGCAGTTCCTGTGGGCAGTGACTGAGCAGCAGAACCTGGCACGGACAGCGTCTCCACCCCTCTGCAGCTGGGCAGGGAGCAGGACAGACCAACCCCGGCCCTGCGCGGGTAGTGCTCAGTGAAAGACCCCCAGGTCTCTTTGCTCACCTGCCCCTCACCCCACCCCCGGCTTGGTAGATAGAAACTTAGGGTCTTGCCAGACGAAAATGGCATCTTTTGGAAGTGTGGCAGGTTTGCCCAATGCCGCAGCATGTCATTTGATTTCTTGACTGCTGCGTCTATGGACATTGATTGTGGATCCAACCTCAATCTTCGCCCTGCTTATCATGATGCTCCGTGTTGACGCCTTGCGAGGGTCATTTCTCACCCCTTTTGTGTTTAGGGCTTGCCTCGCCTCGCCTTTCTCCCATTCCAGGGATAGAAAGAAGCTCCGGAGGCCGCAGAGCTTGGCGTTCTGAGGGGGGCGGCATGCCCCGCCCACGCCAGGCATACAGTCGGCGCTCCATCAATGCGTGTGGCAGGAATGGCAGTCGGTGCCGCTTTACGTCTCCTTCATTTCTCTCTTTACTGGGCCCAACCCAGGCCGGTTGGCCGGCGACCCGCCCGGCCGCTCTAGCCCGTCGAAGTCTCGACGCTCCCCACTTCCTCGACGTCTCCCTGGCGGCCGTGGCTTCTGGCGCCCCCGTGCGGCCAGGATCGGCGCGGCC
>NW_022111312.1:18306331-18309365 GCF_000313985.2 Echinops telfairi
GGGGGGGTTCCCGCTTTGCCGAGGAGAACGCGGACGGTGGATTTCTTAGGCGGCAAGGAGCCGTGGTGTTGTAGTGTAACTAACGTTGTTGGGCGGCTAGTCGCCAAGTCAGCTGTTCAAACCCAGCAGGAGGAAGGTGAGGCCGTCTGTGGTCTCGGGGACCCTCGGAGGCACTGCTACCCGGTCCCCTAGAGCGGCTGTGAGCTCGTTGGCAGTGGTTTGGAAGGGCGGATGGTAAGACTTGGTTTCACGTATTTTGGCCATTTTACCAAAAGGCTCCAGTGGCAGATGGCTATCATGTTTGGCCAAGTAAAGGATCAACGAATGAGTGGATTGACACACCGGCTGAAACAATGGCCGCAAACCTGGCAAAGTTCGTGAGGATGGGCAGTGCGTCCGTCTGTCTACTACAGTCTGCTCCAGGAGCAGACCACACCAGGTCTTATTCGTGAGGGGCTCTCGGGTGGGTCACACTGCTGACCTTTGGCTAGCTTAGTCCCGAACCACTGGGCCACCAGGGCTCCTGAAAGGGAACATAGCTCGTTTAAAACCGTTTCCATATTGAGTGACTCAAGTCCACAGCTCAACCCACCCCAGCGAGGGTTTATGTTTCTTGTACGTGTAGAGGTTAGATTCGCTTCCTTATCAGACCTGCCTCATCCTTTTCAGCCTCATCCATCAGCTTGCCTTACTCAAGTGAGTCATGCTTTTGTCATGGTTTTCACCGCTGGGCCCTTGGACATGCTGTTTCCTCTGCCCGCCCACTTTACCCAATCTGTGTATCAGCAGGTCTTTGCTCAGATGTCTACTGGTTGGCGAGAGAAAACACATCTCAGTGTTCAAAGTGCTTGTCCTAGGAACATGGGTTACAGAGGAGGTTTGTTTTTGTTTGTATTTTCAGAGTTTTGCACAGACTATGTAGACTATTTTTGTAAAAAAAGCGTTCTTTTCATTTGGGTAGAAGTTTAAAGAAGTTTTTTAAAAACGGTATTTTAAAAGGTATAATGGTTGGAAATAACAGAAAAATATGAGGGGGTACCCCAAACAAATGGGAAAATTGGCGGAGCTTTCGTAGGACACATTTTCTTGCTAGGCGAGCTTCTAGCAACTTGCTCTGAGTTAGTGCATCCAGTGGCATTGCCTGGGAAGGTCTGGTCACAGTGAATTTTTTCGTAAAAGCAGTTTTGCTCATACTTTGATTTTTGTGATGGCCAATTTAAGAGAACAGCACGTGGCTGTGAAATTTTGTTTCCTGTTTGGGGAAAATGCCGCAGAAACGCTTATGAAGTTGAACACAGCTTACAAGGACAGTACTATGGAAAAAATTCAAGTGTACGAGTGGTTTTCTCATTTCAAAAAAGGTGAAATGTCAATTGATGACAAATCTCGTTCCCGTATGTCTGTCTGTCAACTTCCCGAACAGACAGAAAATGTCAACTAGTAGCGCATTTGGAGTTTGTTCCACCAAGCCAGACTGTTTATCAAGCTTTCTATTTAGAGGTTCTGAAAAGATTGTGTAACAGTGTGCGACAAAAAAGGCCTGATTTGTGGTAGATGGGGGACTGGTGTTGCCACCAGGATAATGCACCTGCTCACACAGCCATCTCAGTGCTCCAGTTTTTGGCAAAAAACAGCAAGCCTCTCCTGCCCCACACACCTTTCTCACCTAACTCATGACTTCCTTTTGTGTCTGTGAATGAAGAGGGATATAAAAGGACAGTGATTTGACTATGTAGGAGAGGTGAAGAAAAACATGAGGGAGGTGCTGCCAGCCATCCAAACATGAGTTTTGAAACGTTTCCAAGAATGGAATCGCAGACTTGACAAATGTATTAAGTGTAATGGAGAGTACTTTGAAGGTGATAAGGCTGCTTTGTAAAAAAATTAAAAATACATAGCTTTGAAAAAGTATTCTGGTTTATTTTGGGTACTCCCTTCTATATATATTTTTTTAACAATTCAAGTTATCTAGAGACAGTTAGCTTCACAATTTCCTGATAGTCCCGTGTTATATATGTAAGTTTTTGTCTTACTAATTGGGATCATGTAGAGTTATTTTAAGGAGGCTTGGCAGCACGAGGATTAAGGGCTTGACTGCTAACCAAAGGTTTGAACCTACTCAGTGGCTCTGAGGGAGAAAGACCCGGTGATTTGCTCCGGTACAGATGACGACAGCCCAGGGACCCTGTGGGGCAGTTCTCCTCTGTCATGTGGGGTTGTCATGAGTCGTAATGGAGGTCATTCCACCAGGTCAGACTGTTCAGCTTTCTATTTAAAGGTTCTGAAAAATAGCATACCAGTGTGTGACCAAAAAAAGGCTTGATCTGTGCAGGTTGGAGACAGGTTTTGCCACCACGACAATGCATCTGCTCTCTCAGCCATCTCAGTGCGCCCGTTTTTGGCAAAAAACAGCATGGAACAAAATCCTCTTTTGTTCATTCTTGTATTCCCAGTGCTTCAGCTACAGGCCAACCTGGGAGTCATCAAGGACTTGCGGCCAGACCACTGGCACCCATTTGATGTCACCTAACACGACTGTGGAAGGAATTCTGGTGGTGCTATGGGTTAGGCATTGGGTTGCTAATGAACTACAAGGTTGGCACTTCAAATCCATCTTCTCCTCCATGGGAAAAACATGAGGCTATTTGCTCCTGGAAATATTTGCAGTCTCGAAAACCCTACGGGGTAGTTCTCTGCTTTGTGAGTTGGAATCAACTAGAGGGCAGTGGGTTCTCTGCCTGCTCGAGAACAAAGCACTCCTAGTCTTCCCTGTCGCCTCCAGCTGCTCTTTGCTCTGAGGCGTTCTCACTAGCATGCGTGTCCTCCTGACCCTCCCTTCCCGTTCTTGGCTTGCAAAAGACTTGTCCGTACTGTTGTTCTTCTTCTTTTTAAAAAATTCATTTTAATGGGGGCTCATACAACTCTTATCACAATAGAAACATACATCAATTGTGTAAAGCACATTTGTACATTCATTGCCCTCATCATTCTCAAGACATTTGCTTTCCACTGAAGCTCCTGGCATCAGCTCCTC
>NW_022111312.1:18310973-18312207 GCF_000313985.2 Echinops telfairi
TCCTCAAGGCTTGGTGGGCCAGGATGTGCTCCACTCTCTCTTCCTCCCCCTTCATTTGCTCCTGTATGCTCTGATCAGACATGCCCCTCTCCCTGAGCTGCAGCTTCAGTGCAGGCCTCTGAAATAAATTCTTCTGGGGGAGGGGCAGGTGTCCATATAGTTGGGATTGGGGCTGGGTGTCCGTACTGCTCTGTTACCATTTTCCACTACCCAGTTTCTCCAAGAGACTTCAGTGCGGTTTTGCTGCCCACCACGGTTCCAAGCCAGCTCCCAGTGGCCCCCCCACTAGACCCTCAATAGCATTCTTTGACCCCTTAACCATCCATGTCCCCACCTGCCAACATGCCCCAGATATTAACTTCTCAGCTGCATCTTTTTTTTTTTTTAAATCATTTTATTAGGGGCTCATACAACTCTTATCACAATACTCAGCTGCATCTTTGGCCCCCTCCACCACTTCTGTGTGACTGAAAAGAGAACTCCTCTCATCCGCCTGCGGAGAATCAACCCTCTAGTGTGCCTTGGCTGTTTCTCTCCTACCCTACACTTCCTTGTGGCTGCTCCTCACTGCCCTCACAGCCTGGGCTGTGCCTCCTGCCCCTCACTCGCAGCGTCCCTAGGGTCACCTCACTGGTCCCTGAGCTCCTCTTGTGTGCTCTCCACACAGTAGAACAAATTTGGCGTCCAATATTGGCCTTACTTCTCAGCTCCATCCAAAACCAAAGCCCAAGTTCTTGCCTGGTTATGAAGTCCCTGTAAGCAGTATCCTCTTCCTTCTCCACTTGGTGCTGCCCTCGTTCTTCACACCCCTGCCCTCTGTATGAAAAAGCTTTGAGAGGCAACTTGCTCCTCTAGCTTTGCCCCTGCATCTGATGTGGCATCCACCTGTGTGCTTACTGCTTGACAAGTAGCCTCACTCCTCCCACAGGAGAAAGCCTCTTTTGTTCATTCTTGTATCCCCAGTGCTTCAGATACAGGCCATCCTGGGAGACATCAAGGGCTTGGACCCAAGACTGTGGCAACAAAGCAAATCTCCCGATAAAACGAGCCGGTCACACGAATGCCTGGGTTTTCCAATGCATATAGAAGTGATGTTGGCTCTGCTGTTGTCTGTTATGCAGTGTACAATGCATGAGGGAGAAGTTGGAAATATTTTGAGAGTAGCCAAATTGGAACAGAGACATGAAAGGAGCACACACTGGGAAAATGGTACAGACAGACTTGCTGCATTTGT
>NW_022111312.1:18312505-18346493 GCF_000313985.2 Echinops telfairi
CTCTCATTCTTGGAGTCCCTCGGCTGAAGCTGTGCGCAGGGTTCTTTATCGTCAAGCGCCTCAGTTGTCCTCCACATTGGCCGGTTTTCTCTCGGCAAAGAGCCAGTGACTCACTCAGTTCTCTGAGGGAGAACTCTCTTCCTCCATTTGTCTTACTCTGTGCAGTGTTCTGTCTATCTCTGGGAGAGTCACATTGGCTGCTACCCCCAAGTTGGGTAGGGCAAGTCAAGGCTGGCTGCTCCATACAGACTTAAAAGCTTCGGAAACACTGTGAATCAGAGTCCTCTTGATGACAGTGGGTAAGTAGGTTTCGGTACAATTTTTAAACAGGTGTTTTATTTTGGACGTTTCACCTGGTGGTTTCCATATTCCCTGCTCTTGACTCACTACCATTCCTTCTTGTTTCAGATGCATTGTCTTCCCTCCTGTTACCCCTTTAGGAATTCTGCTGTGTTTGCTCTAAGGCCCTCCCAGGGGGTTCTGTTTTGCACATACCCCCTTCTCCACCCCGCTTCACCATTTTAAAGAAGTCCCGTGGTTGAGTGCTCACCTGTGCCAAGGGGGAAAGATGTGGCACTCTGCTTCTGTAAAGATGTGTACCCCTTGGGGTAGTTGTACTCTTTCTTGCAGGGCCACTATGATTCAGAGTTGATTGGATGGAAGGGAGTTTGGTGTGAACACTGGTGAGACAGTGATTAAAGCACTCTGGGAGTGTGTTGAGGCCGTCTGCTGCCATAAAGATTTCAGCATTAGAAACCCTATGGGGCGGTTTACTTCTGTCCTGTAAGGCCAATGCAGGTCAGAGCTAACTTAACAGCCATGGGCTTGATTTAGGTCATACAGTTTGACCTCAGCTGCTATCTTTAAAACGATTAGCCATTCGAAATGCATCAGCTGCTTTGTGGGAGAAAGAAGAGGCTGTCTTCTCCAGTAAAGGTTTTCAGCCATAGAAACCCAGTGAGACATTTCTCCTCTTTAGTCCTACAGGGTCCTGTGAGTCAGAATCAGCTTGCCGGCTATGGGTTTGAGTTTACTTATATTGATTTGTTTCAGCGCTTGTCTTGTGTGGGAATTGATTTTTTCCCTTCTTTGTGAGGGAGTTTGTAGCTGTCTCACCCAACTTCATGACAGGGTGGATTTTTCCTATTGGGCACCCATGGTCCAGAGCTGGTGGCAGTCTTAGCTTTGGTCCAGGTATATGCCTAGACCTGCTTCCTCCCTCTTCCATGGGCAGTTCCAGGCACTGTGTTAGCCTCTTGTGACAAGTAGGGAGGCAGAGAGTTCCTGCCCTTGTGTCTACTCGTTGCGACTCTCAGTCACACTAGAGGGAGGGACGTGTGCTCCTGGTTCCTGTACCCACTAGAATCCTGATCCTGGGTGCTTTTATTCTGGATCCAGCATGCTTTGGACCAATAGTCTCACCCCAGCTGTGGTTTCTACCTCATTTCTAGTCGACAGAAGGTTTTATCTTGTTTTTCCTCATTATAATTTGTAAGGGTAGCATTTGAAAATCACTTTTAAGTTTAGAGTGGAAGTGAAGGTCTTGTATTTCTTTACTTTGCAATTTTTTAAAAGCTGGTTTTATTGCTGGTTCTTTTTGCTTTTTTCATTTACACATAGTAATACCCATTGGAGGGGAGGGCAGGCTTTTCTGAGGATTATGGCAAAACCACTACCACCAACTAAACCAGCAGCTGTCCAGTAGACTCTGACCCTGTAGGTCAAAGCAGAACTGCTCCACAAGGTTTCCAAGACTGTATATCTTTTTTTCTAATTGCATTTTTATTGGCACCTAGTCCTCAAATCATATACTTCAATAGTTCAGTAGTTCAATCATATCAAGAATTGTACAGTCATTATCACAATCAATTTTAGAACACCCCCCCATGGTTAAATCGCCTTTAAAGTTAGTTGTACAATTACACATCAGTTCTAGTGCTCCCTTCCTCCTCCCACCTTCATTGTTTACTCCTGAAATCCTATCACTGTCCCTATCTCCCACCACTTCCCCTCCATCCCCCATAAACCCTTGCATCAGCTATTACCTCGGCTTCCTCTTCTTCTGTGCTTCACAAACTGGGAAGCTCAATAGAAATAATAAAAAACAAAATTGAAATAAAGTGGTAGGGATAAAATAATAACATAAAGATAAAAATACAAGTAATGAGAAAGAAAAGACCACCCTCAATATTTAAAAAGCCAGGAAAGAAATTTTTGCCATGGAACCCACATGAGGTACTTGCACCTAGAATAAATTCAAGTTGGGTCAATAGGGAGGTCAGCTGACCAAGTATAAAGTTCGATCCAGCATAATCAAGATTACAATGATCTCTGTCTGATAGTAAGGCTGTTCGACACCCTTGCCTGGGACTAGTGGGGTCTAACTAGTTACTTTCAGTGGCTTAATCTAACTAGTTACTCTGCAGATGGTTTTGGGCTCCCACTGTTCTCCATAGCCTTCTACTAATTTATTTTAGCTGATACTATTCCCTTCGTCATATTTGAATTTTGTTGTTGCCATCTTTGGATCACACGAGCTGGTGTAATTCTTCCATGTGGAATTAGTTGACTCCTCACTTAGATGGCTGCTTGTTTGAATACAAGCCTTTAAGACCCCACACACTATTCTGATGGATAGCCGGGCACCATCTGCTTTCTTCACCACATTTTGTTGTAACACCCTTATTTTCATTGATCATTTCATAAAGGTGAGTACTGAGTGGGACGATGTTATCAGAACCAGCTCTTTTTGGATTGGGGTGAGAGGTCAGTAGGAGCCCAGAATCCATCTGTATGTATGTCCATGGGATATGCACGACTCAGGCTTACTTTGGTGGCTGTGATATGACAAAATTAAAACCCCTTAAGATAAGGTGACCAGATTTTAACATTGGTAAAGCGGGACAAAAGTGGGACACCGTTGATAAAATCCATATCCTGGCAAAATAGCCACATGGCAGCGCATACCCTAGCTTGTCATGCATTTTTTCCAAAAATCGGGACTTTTTAAAAATTGTTAATCGGGACGTGGTAAAAATTGTTAAAAATCGGAACTGTTCCACCAAAAGCGGGACTTCTGGTCACCTTACCTTAAGACCAACTATACCAATAACAGGAGAAAAAAAAAAAACAGAAAAAAGAAACAACAACAACAAAAAACCAAACTAAAGACGGGAAAGCAAAAACCCAAACCCATAGAAACAAAAAGGTAGAACATTGTCAATCATCCCCTGAGGTATAAGGCGATTGCACTGATAACACAGCATGACACAGCCCTGTGACAGCCCTCCGGACGCTGTTGGTATGGGGTACATTTCCACCTTGAGCTGCAACTCCTGAGTGGTTGGCCTACACAGTTCCATCTCCCATTCCATTGTGCTCTGTTTACTCTAAGTGAGGGGATTGGTGCTAGGGGGGCCTTCCTGGATCAATTCTTCCAAGTGTAGATCCCTGCCCAGCAAACCAAAACCTGCCCTGTCACTGTGAGGGGGGATTCGAGGTACTACATAAAGTGGTGATTCTAGTCCCTTTCCACTGGACACCAAGTCTGGGGTTCCCCCCAAGGTCCAATGGCCACCACTTCCATAGTCCTGGGTTGGCCACTCTCTGCTTCCTCTGTCATCCGAGTACCCCAGTCCTCGGTCCAAGGGTGCAGGCAGCTTTGAAGCAGGGCGCAGTTCATTCAGCTGGGCCATTATGTTAAGTCCTTCTGGTGTATTCCCTGTGTTATGCTAGGCTATGAATCTTTATAGCGCAGGTGTCCTGGCCTCTTCTTTCTCCCACAGAGCCATTGGTGGGTTTGAACCTCATATCTTTGAGTTAGCAGCCCACTGCTCAACTACTATGCTCCAGGGCTCCTTTCACCAATGCACAGAGCTGTGACTTTACCACAGCCAGAAAACAAAGCTGTTTCTTAACCCAGCAGCATCCTGACTGAGTGTCCAGCAACCAGACAGTTGGAGTCCTGGGATCTGGGGGCTGTGATTGCATTCCTGTCTGCGAGGTGGATGCTCCTGGGCCATGCCTAGGTGAACGCTGTGGGCGGGGTACCCATCAGGGACATCGGAACTCTTTGAGGGTGTAGGTTCCAGAAATCCCAGGGCAGTGAGGCATGTGAGCTGGGCTGGTAGCCACTCTCAACTGTGCTCTGTGCTGACTTTCCCCTAGCAGCCACAATGGTATCTGTACCTCAGCCCCTGAGAATAACAGTGGGACCTGCCCTGCTGCAGTGGGAAGGGATGGCAGCAACTGTCCCTGAGAGCTGCTACTCACTGTTAGCTAGCTGCTGGCTCTTTCTGCTCCCCACTCCCGCCAGGCGTATGTAGGAGGACTGTACCCTAGTGCCGTGCTTTCTCCTGTGCATCTGATGTGATTGGTGTGCTGTTGCTGCAAGGGGGTCACGCTCCACTTAAGCCTCCAGTAACTTGATTTCCACTCTGATTTCCTAGGACAACGTCAACTTGGATAGACAAGGGGGGGCGACGATGCACCATGGCGGCGGCCCCCCGAGTGCCCAGCACCCGCTGCAGCGGGCCCGCTCCTTCCCTGGTGGCAGCGAGGCCGAGGAGCAGCAGCCCCACTCCAGTCTGCCCCAGTCCCCGGCCCCGGCCTTCGCCCCGTCCCCCAGCCCATCTGCGCCCCAATCGCCTGGGTACCAGATCCAGCAGCTTATAAGCAGGAGTCCAGTGGGCCCAGTGAGCGGGCAGACTGTGAACATTGCCCTGCAGAATGTGGGTCCTGTGGTGGGGGGCGGCCCACAGATCACGCTGGCACCCCTGCCGCTGCCCAGCCCCACCTCACCCAGCTTCCAGTTCAGCGCGCAGCAGAGGCGTTTCGAACACGGCTCCCCATCCTACATCCAGGTCACCTCCCCGCTATCCCAGCAGGTGCAAAGCCAGAGCCCCACCCAACCCAGCCCCGGGCCAGGCCAAGCCTTGCCGAATGTGCGGGCCAGCACCTCAGGTCCTGGACTGGGCCTGTGCAGTGGTAGCCCCACCGGTGGCTTTGTTGATGCCAGTGTGCTGGTGCGGCAGATCAGCCTGAGCCCATCCAGCGGGGGGCACTTTGTGTTTCAGGAGGGGGCTGGTCTCAGCCAGTTGACTCCAGGCCCACAGGTGCAGCTGCAGCACGGAGGTCCGCCTGTCACTGCGCGGGAACGCAGATTGTCTCAGCCTCATGCACAGTCAGGAGGCACCATCCACCACCTGGGGCCCCAGAGCCCAGCGGCGGGTGGCAGCAGCATGCAACCCCTGGGCAGCCCTGGGCACCTGGCCACGGCCAGCCTGCCACCCCAGCTCAGCAGCCTGATCCAAGGGCAGCTGATGCAGCAGCAGCAGGTGCTCCAGGGCCAGCAACTGAGCCGCCCACTGGGCTTCGAAAGGGCGCCTAGCGTGCTCCTGCCGAGTGGGGGCGGGTCCTCGGCTTTCAGCATGACTTCCCCACCCCCGCCCACCAGCCCCTCCAGGACCTCGGGGCCACCAGGTCTGTCCAGCCTCCCGCTCACACTTGCAGTCGGCCCGGGAGTGAGGAAGGCACCCAAGAAGCTGGAGGAGATCCCCCCGGCATCTCCGGAGATGGCTCAGCTGCGGAAGCAGTGCCTGGACTTCCACTACAAGGAGATGGACATGCTCAAAGAGACCTTCAAGGAGTACTTGATGGAGCTGTTCTTCCTGCAGCACCTGCAGGGGAATATGATGGACTTCCTGGCGTTTAAGAAGAAGCACTATGCCCCACTGCAGGCGTACCTCAGACAGAACGATCTGGACATTGAAGAGGAGGAGGAAGAGGAGGAGGAGGAGGAAGAGGAGAAGTCAGAAGTCATCAACGATGAGGTATGTGCTCTGTGGTTGCGTGGTCCAGTGGGCGGGTGCCAGGCAGGGCCGTCTGTGCAGCAGTTACTGAGGCGATGGGGCTCTTCCTTCAGTTCTGGTTTCGTAAGGATTGGGACCAGGATTCAGAGGACAGAATGCAGTGTGAGCACTTTCCCCTCTTGGATAGGAGGACCTATTTCAGGAGAGTGGTGTGCTAGGAGGAAGATCAATAATGGTGCCGTAGTTAGTGGTTGTTAAAACCCAGATCTTTTCCTGTAGAGCCTGAGACTCGTCCAAGCTCAGAGTGAGTCTGTGCCTCCGCTTTCCCCTTCAGTCTCACAAGTAACTCCAAACTCACTGCCATCAAGTCAGCTCCAACTCAGAGTGACCTTACAGGACAGGGTAGAACTGCCCCATGTGTTTTCAAGGCTGCATATCTTTGCAGAAATAGAAAGCCTCACGTCTCTCCAGAGAAGCAGCTAGTGGTTTCGAACTGTTGGATTTGCAGAACTGCTACGCTACCAGGGCTCGTGACTAGCGTGGGAGGGTGGATACCAGCTGAGATTCTGACAGTGTGTGCAGGACCAGGTGTGAGCACGTGGAAGATGGATCTCTGAAGTGAGACGGGGTGTGTTAGCCCATTTGACTGGTGTTCCCTGCTCAGCTTTTAGATAGGCCTGCCCAGAGCCAGGAATTGAAATCCATGGCTTTTCTGAGCACACCAGCCACCATCAGCACACACTAGGCTGTTGGTGTGGTGCCTGCTGAGTGTTGGAGCCCTAGTGGAGCTGCTCTGAGGGGATCTTCCCACGCAGATGGCAGGCTCACTGTAAGTCAGGGTATATTGTTATTACTTAACTCAAAACCCACTGCATTTGAGAATGTTGTCCAGTCTGTCAGATCGCGAGTCCTCGAGCTCCTGCAGGTTCCCGCTGGGCGCTATTTCCAATAGCATCTCCTTTAGGTAGGGTACATGGCCTAAGTGTGTCACAACCCCCTGGGCTGGGATTTCGCACCACCAGGGAGTCCCTGAAGTGTGCCGAGAACGTGAGCAATGGGTGTAGGTGGACAGGCCTGGTCCCGTGCTACCCTGTCTCTGTCTTGTGTTGGTGGCCTCATGCTGTTTGGTGGAGCAGCGAAGCCGGCCCAAACCCGTCAGCTCCTACCCTGCCAAGAAATCCACCTTTGTCAAGCAAAAGCCAGTCTCTGCCTCGGCAGTGCTCACGACATTTATGGCTGTATCTGTGTGGCTTTGCCGTGTGTGTGTCCCTCAGCACCGCTCCAGAGTGGACCGTGTTTACTTCTCATTAGTTTGACAGTTCCTCTACTGCCACCAACCCTGTTTTCCGTCCTCTCTGTGTTTGTACCAGTGACACCGGTGCTGTCTGTAAGCTCAACCCCTCTTGCCTGAAAGGGAAAAACCCAAACCAAAAAACAAAACCCTTTTTAAGAACTCCCGCTGACCGGGCCTTGGCCGTCTCACCCTCAGCCCGTGGGGAGCAGGTGGTCCTGGGCACCTTGCCCCCGTGGGCGTACCTTGGGCCTCTGCTGCAGGCAGCCTGTCTGCCACTCCAGTTTGAACATTTGCAGCGAGGGAACTCTGAAGGTGTCTCACTGTGACCAACACTGGCCTCCCGCTTGGGGGACCCAGAGTGAGGCATCTTGCCGGCCTGTGTGTGCTCAGTGTCCTTCAGCCGAGAGCTGTCAGCAGTGAAAAGCCTACCAGCGTTTCAACAAGTCTTAAAAATTATGTTGCCTTTTTTTTTTTTTTTTTTTCTCAAAATATTTCCTCTCAGGTAAAGGTTGTGACAGGAAAGGATGGGCAGACTGGGACTCCTGTTGCTATAGCAACCCAGCTTCCGCCAAAGGTTTCTGCTGCCTTTTCTTCCCAGCAGCAACCACTTCAGGTACTTTTCGATGGTTCTCACATGCAGCCTCATCCCAAACTTTGCCTCCATCCAGATATCTTAACCTTCAACTTCCTGTGTGCTCTTTGGCATTTTTTTTTTCACCCCAGAGCCCATTCCTTATTTTTAAAAGAAATGGAAAACTTTCTGCATATAAAGTGATAAAATTACATTGCATGAGTAAATGACAACACAGACCCCATACATCATTTTTCGTGTTGACCCTAACACGTTGTAGCTTTTAGTGTGCATGTCCCTGTCCTCCGCCCTGCCCTGTTGAACATGCGTGTGGGGCCCTTCGTGTGCTGTGCTTTACGTGTTGTCCCTCCCTGTGCTTTCAAGAACAGAGCAGACCAGAGCAAGACAAAAGGACAGAAGCCAAGGACAGCGTGGTGTGTCTATAGCTAGAGGAGACGCACGCCAGAGGGAAGCTCGGCTCTGAAGTCGTCAGGGCCATGGGCTTGCAGTGCGTGCTGCCTGGAGCATTGTGAACCTGCCCATGTCCCAGAGTCAGCCCCCCAGAGGAAGACTTAGGTCACACCCTAGCCATTGTGAAAACAGTTCAGAAAACAGTTTCCTCCTGCTGGAGACATGGGGTTGTTATTTCTTATCACGTTATGATTGCAAACCTACACAAAAATGGTAAGGGTAGTATAATACCGGGACTCTTTGTATACCCTGTATCCAAATTCACCAGTTGCTAGCTTTTGGTCTGAGCTTGTTATTCATTTCTCTCTCACTCTGCCTCACATGTCTTCAAAGGGGCTTCCGAAAGTTCATGGAAAAATTCTATTATCTTTCAGTTCCATTTTTTCATGACCTTTTCTAACTTTTCCCACCCATGTGTGTGTGTTCTATCTAGCTGTTGGGAGAGTAAGTTGCAGATAGCATATCATGTCATTTTTCCCCTAACCATTTCACCACATACTAGGTAATGTGGGTCGTGTTACCATAGTCCAGGGGTCAGAATCACAGAATTTTGCAGTGATGTAAGACTATTGTGGAACCCACAAGGAGTTCTTGTGGCACAGCTGGTTAAGCCTTGGGATGCTAACTGCAGCGCTGTCTGTTCATCAGCTACCCTGCAGAAGAACGAGAAGGCTGCCTGCTCCCAGGGAGAGGAGGTCTCTGGCACTCACTCTGTGGAGCAGCTCTCTGTCTTACAGGAGCACTGAGTCGGGAATCAGCTCGGTGGCCGTGGGTTACATAACCTGAGGTTCAGATCCACATTGTTCCAGTGATCAGTAATTTGGGAGAGAGATTTTGAGGCCTTGCATACCTGCAAACCTTTCACCCATAGGTTTGGGCATCTGCTGATGATTCTTGGCCTGAATCAGCTACTACCTTAAAAGAGAACAGAACATATTTCTCTCACAGCCCCTTTTGCATTTGCTGTGTAGCATTTTTCTTATCACATTCACTCCTGTTTAGATTCTAGTTAATACATCACTACCAATTTTAGTTTTATTTTGTCTACATTTAGCAAATTCATTCCTTTTGGTTCACAGTTCAGTAAGTGTTGACAAATGCCGAGTGTTGTATAACTAGTTAAGAAACAGAGCAGTCCTATCGCCCCCAAAAGTTTACTCTGACTACTCCTTGACAGCCAAACCCTTCCTCCACCCTTAGCCTTTCCTCTCCAGTTCTGATTTTGCTTTTTCAGAATGAAATTGCAATGTGATAAATCATTTTTTGTATGGCCTATCTAGCTAGGGCCTTATAGCTCCCACCAAAGATTGGGTGAGACTACGCAAATAAAGGTGTCTGTGGGGCACCAAGGGTGCTGGACAGCTTGCTTTCAACTTGTATGAGATGCATGGCACCCTGTGGGGTTGGACCATGCATAAGGTGTGGGGACTTCAGCAAGGGAATTGGTGAGTTTTGCCATCCTACGAGACTCCAAATGAGCCACCTCAGAGGCAGAAAGAGAAATCACGAAGATTTTTCCCCTTTGTTTTCTGAGAATTTTATAGGTGGTGGTACTTTGGGGTCTGTTTTGTTTTGGTATATAACTCGTGTGTAAGATAGAGGTATAATAGTTTTGTTTTTGCTTTTGCATATGGACTTCCAGTTGTTCCTTCACCTTTTCTTGAAAAGACTATCTTTTCTCTGTTGAGTTGACTTTTCATCTTTATCAAAAATAAGTCAATCACTTTTGTGTTATATCTGTTTCTGGACTCTCTTCTCCGTCATCTGTGTGTCAGTCTTCATGTTAGTCCCGCAATCTCGTGATTACTCTAGTTTTCTAAGTCTTGAATCGGGTAGTATGAGCTTTTCTACTTTGTCCTTCTTTTTCGTAATTGTTTGGCCTATTTTTGGTCCTTCCTCTCTTTAGATGAATTTTAGATTCAACTTGTCAATAGCTAACAAAGCATCCTTGTGGAAGTTTCATTGGAATTCCATTGAATAGGTTGCCTAGTTTGAGGAGAATTGTTATCTTGGCAATACTGAGTTTTCCAACCTACAAACATAGTGTTTGCATCACACCATTTTTTTCAGGTTTTTTATTTCGTTCGTTAGCATTTTGAATGCCAGTCCTGTGCATCTTGTATAACAGATTATTCTGATTTTGCCTGTTACTATAAATAGTACTTTTTTTTAAAGTGGGGTTTCAATTGTTCATTGCCAATACAGAGAAATAATAGTTGATACTTAATGTTGTAGAGCCTGGTTTAGCATTTTTTAGTTTTGGAGGTTTGGGGGCTTATTTTTGATAGTTTCTTTGGGAATTTCTATATAGACTGTGATGCTGCCTAAATAGAGCAGGCTTGATTTTCACCTACCAGGCTATATACCATTTCCGTACCATTGCGCGTGACGTTAACTGTGGATTTTGTGGTCGCCATTTATCAGATTAAAGTCTCTTCTTTTATGTTTGTTGGGAATATTTATCATGATGCGTATTGTACTGTATTGTCTACCATTACTGCTTCTATTAAAATGGCCATGTGGTTTTTCTGTGATCCCTTCACATGAGCCACATTAGATATGTAGGGTAATTCACATACAGGGGCAAGTCACAGATCTTAAGAGTCAGTTTCCTGAGATTTGTCAACAAGGTATAAATTGCATCATTGCCGAAAAGTTTCCTGGGCTTACCCGAAGCCTCACATCTATTTGATGCGGGTCTGATCTATGATCTGGCCACTGGGCACCCCTTCAGGCTGGCTCCAGTATCCTCCTGGCGCTTTCTCTGTCTCTCGGACAGAGAGACATGTCAAGAACAGATGGTTCTTAGTGTGTATTCTTTCCTCCCACGCTGGAATCAGCAGTTTCTCCGAGATGTCTGGTTCCTTTTATTGTCCGTTGCCTTTGAGTCAGCTCTCCTTGTTCAACAGAATGAGACGCTTCCTGTCCTGCAGCGTCCCTCAGTTGTTGCTGTGTGTGAGCCCATTGTTGTAGGCTGCGTCCGTCTGCTCTGTTGAGGTCTTTCTCCTTTTTTGCCACCCGAGACTTTACCAAGCGTGATGTCCTTTTCCAGCGATTGGAACGCCAGAGCCCCCAAACCAAATCCATGGCCAAATAGTTGAGCTTGGGGTGATGATTTTGATACAATTTGAAGGTGAAAAAAACTAAGGAATTGGCAGAAATTTTGTTAGCTGGTCACCTCTGCTGTTACCTCATGGAGGACTGTGCTCCAGGGTTAAACGGTGACCACATGATACGTATTTGAACTTGTAGAGCACAGGGGCAAGAGAAGCCAAGGGGCTCCTGTGAGCATGTGCAGGTGATGTGTAATTCCCCACAGTGACATCACTTTAACCACACAGTCACTGCCACACTCAACGGCTTGTTAGAAACCAAACTAGATGGCAGACTGATGGGGAGCCATGTGGCCTCATCCGCCGGAGGTAGAAGTGTCATTGGATTAACTGGCCAGTTGGAAACATCTTGCCATTCTAGAAGAGGTGCTCACTCACTATGTGCCAGCCGCCGTGGGTGGTGATGTCCTAGCAGCATTGTCCATCAGAGTCCAATCAAGAGGGAACCCAAGTGTCCATCCCTTCAGCGTAGAGTGACTGAGTGGATGGGAGGCTGTCACACAGAGGGTGCGATCGGGAGTGAGCATATGAGCTGGAGCCACAGCGCACATCGGCATGGGTGGCTTTGTTAATCGAGACCAGTTACGGGATTATTATCATAAACTGGTCTGTTGCTAATTCAAAACTAGAAGTTTATCCAGAGTTCTTTGCACTGGGCTTGTATGACTTTCTGTCTGCTTCCAAGAAGCTTTGGGGGTGGTCTTGTTGAGTGCGGTTATTGTATCCAAAGTAATAATACTGTTATTTAGATCTTAAGAAGCACCTTCACTGGAGATTATTTTTCAGGGATTCTGATGTTAGAGACAGGGGCCCTAGTGATGTAGTGGTTATGCGTTGGGCTGTTAACTGCAAGATCAGCAGTTTGAACCCACCAGCTGCTGCCCAGGAAAAGATGAGGCTGTCTGTTCCCATAAAGATTTGCAGCCTCAGAAACCCACAGGGACAGTTCTACCGTGTCTTACAGGCCACTCACTGTGAGTCAATGGCAGTGAACTGCCGACCTTTCAGTTAACAGCTGAGTGCTGACCCACTGCACCACCTGCGTGCTTCTCCCCACCCCCCAGCCTGGCCCCAACTTGGACCACTACTAGCGTCTTGACTCAAGAGAGACCTCAGGTTATGTGGTCCCAAGCCCTATTCCTAGTTCTGCTGTGATACTCTGATTTTTCAGGATGGCACTGAGTCTTATAAAGTGGCCGTTTTCTTTGCCAGAAACTTCTATTCTATTAGCATGTATGTATTTATTTTGCCTGTTTGTTTACAATGGGCAGCACTTGCCAGCTACTCCTGGTCAGAATTCTTGCCTTCAGAAACGTACTTCATGTTGTTAACGCCATCTGTACACTGCCTGGTCCTCGCCAGCGCTGCTATGCTCGTGCCCGCCCGTTGTTGCAGCCCCTGTGTCAGCCCTTGTCCTTGAGGGTCTTCCTCTTTTCCTCTGACTTTCTACTTTATCAAGCATGCTGTCTTTTTCCAGGGACTGGTCTCACCAGATGACATGTCCCATGTATGTGAGACAGAATCTCGGCCCCTTCACTCTCACGGAGATTATGGCTCTATTTCTTCCAAGACAGATTTGTTTGTTCTTCTGGCAATCCACGGTACTTTCGCTATTCTTTGCCGGCACCATCATTCAATGCATCAGCTGCTCTATAGTTTTCTTTATTCGTTGTTCCACTTGCACATGTGCACCTTAGTCTTCAAAGTATCATCTTTGCTCCTCAAGACTATAAAAAGGTCTTGTGCAACAGATTCTCCTAATGTAATATATTGTTTGATTTCTTGACTGCTACTTCCATGAGCACTGATTATGGATGCAAGCAAATTAGAAATCCTTGACGACGTCAATCTTTTCTCCATTTATCATGATGTTGTGTCTTTAGTTCAGTTGTGAGGAGTTTGGTTTTCTTTACGTTGAGATGTAATCAGCACGTGCTTCAAGTCCGCTGGCTTTCACCAGGCAAGATTGTGTTATCTGCATAGTACACATGGCTAATCCTCTCATCCTAGTGCCATGTTATTCATGTAGTCTAGCTTCTTGGATTATTTGCTCAGCATACAGATTGAATAGAATGGTGAAAAGATACAGCCCTGACACACACCATTCCTGATTTGGACCCATGCTGTATCACTGGTTCTGTTTGAACAAGTGCCTCTTGGTCCGCGTGCAGGTTCTGCAGGAGCACAAGGAAGGGTCCTGGGTATTCCCATTCTCGGTGCTCGCTTCGTAATGTGCCATGACCCACACGGGTGACTGTGTTTGCACAGACAATAAAATACAAGGAAACATCTTTCTGGGAGGTCAGCGGTGCCATCCCTTGTGCCATTTCCTCTTTTGAATTTCTGGCAGCTTCCTGTTGATGCAGTCATTATTGAATAATCTTCAGCAAGATTTTACTTGCATGTGATAATGATATTGATAGTCCCTTTCTTCTTTTGGGCCGCCTGTCTTTGGGATGAGCACAGACAATGGATCTTTTCCAGTCAGGTCTTCTAAATTTCTTAGCATAGAAGGGTGAGTACTTCCAGTGCTTCATCAGCTTGTTGAAACATGTCCGTTAGTATCCATCAATTCCTGAAGCCTTGTTTTTCACTAATGCCTTCTGTTCTATTTGGAATTCTTCCTTCAGTGTCACTGGTTCTTGATAATATGCTACCTCTTAAAAGAACTGAATGCCAACCAGTTCTTTTTGGTCCAGTGACTGTGTATTTCTTTAATCCTATTTCGATGCTTCCTGCATCATTCAATCATTTATCCGTAGAATCCTTCTGTATTACAGCTCGAGGCTTGAATTTTTTTCTTCAGTTCTTTCAGCTTAAGAGATGCCGAGGGTCTTCTTCTCTTATGGCTTTCCAACTCTAGGTCTCTGTGCACGTTTCATTATCATGCTTTTTCTTCTTGAGCTGCCCTTGGAAATGTTCTGGGTCAGCTCATTAATGGCATTTGCTTTAGCTGCTCTACAGTTAAGAGCACGGTTCAGGTTTTCTTCTAGCATCCACTTTGATCTTTTCTTTCTTACTTTTCTGCCTTTTCAGTGACCTTTTACTTTCTTCATGTGCCATGCTCTCGATGTTACGCCGGCTGGTCAAGTCTTAGTGTTCAGTGTGTCAGATCTGTCCGTGAGATGTTCTGGAAATTCAGGTGTGATGTATTTTTGTGTCTCCTGGACTTGTTTTAGTTTTCTTCAATTTCAACCTGAACCGAACATATAAGCAATTGGTAGTCTGTTCCACATTTGGCTCCTGGTCTTGTTTGGGCTGCTAACATTGAACTTCTTCTTCGTCTCTTCCTGCAGAAGCAGTCCATTTGATTCCAGTATGTTCCCTACGACGAGGTCCATTTGGATAGTTGCCGTTTATGTTGTTGACAAAGGATGCTTGCAATGAAAGAGTGGTTAATCTAACAAAATTCTATCATTATGTCCAGCTTTGTTTTTGTCACCAAGGCTGTATTTCCAACTACTATTTCTCCTTCTGTTTCCAATGGCCAGTGATTATTACTGTCTTTTTATTGCATGTTTGAGCAAGTTTAGACTGAAGAAGCTGGAGGAATTCTTCCATTTTTTTCCTCACTAGCTTTAGTGGTTGATGTGTAAATTTGAATAGTAGTTCCAGTAATTGAACTTCCGATTAGAGGTATAGGTATTACCCTATTGTACTTTAAGATTGATCTTAAAGTACCATTCCTCTTGAATTTGTCCTTCCTGATTTAGTAAGTCATATGATTGTCTCATTCAAAATGGCCAATACCAGCACATTTCAGCTTACTGATAGGATATTGATCATTGTACATTCCATTTCATTTTTGATGATTTCTACTTTTCCTAGATTCATACTTCATACCTTACACATTCTGATTATAAATGAATGTTTCTAGCTGTTTCTTATCCCTTTGAGTAGTCGTGCCACATTAGCAAATGTAGGTCCTGAAAGTTCTACTCCATTCACATCATTATGGGGTTCTTCTTTGGACGCACAAGTGCTGCGGCGTTTCATGCAGAAATGTCCTAAGTTGTCTTTCCTTTGATCTCCACGTCTGTTTCCTTCAACTGATCTGTTTCTTGGTGTAGTTTCTAGACTTTCTGAACATATAGTACTGCTGCTATGGGTAAAATTACTTTGACATCATATTTCTTCACTGGACACCTGAACAATGTTCCCATCACAGAATATCCTTTTCTCTGTGAATAACCTTCTTCTCTTGTGAAGATTCACTGTGATGATTTGCGATTACAATCAGATTTATGTTTTAAAGGCATTCACACACTCAGCCAAGTCTACTGCCATCTAGTCAGTTCCGACTCCTGGCCACCCTGTAGGACAGAGTGGATCTGTCACAGAGGGCCTCTGAGGTTGTGAATCTTCACAGAAGTAGACAGCCTCATCTTTCTCCCGTGTAGAATCTGATAGGTTTGAACTGGAAACATTGCCTTTGTTAGCAGCCTGATGTTTAAACCACTGTGCCACCAGGGCTTCTAAAGGCACCTGCATTGTTTCAAGAGAGATACTCTTCAAAATAGTGCAAGATAAAAAGTGTGCTGTTAACCAAAATCAGTTCCAGCCATTGACGTGGTGGCGCATGGGTTCTCCTTCCCAGAAGGGCTCGAACCCACCATGTGCTCGGTGGGAGAAAGATGAAGGGAGCAGTCTGCTCCTATAAGGATTACGTCCTTAGAAACCCTGTAGAGTGAGTGTGAGGCAGAGTTGATTGGATTGCAGTGGGTTTGGTTGTATCAGTAGGGGCCTTGGAGGAGTTTGCCTGGAGCTCCCAGAACAGCCAGAGAACAGTCAAGAGCCCACTTCCACCGTGTCTGGTCTGTCTGGACCTCCTGGGGGAACCCCGGACAGCAACAGTTGGAAGCCACAGTCTGTGGCTGGCCTAGCCTGTCAGTGTTCTTGGTGGACAGACATTTCATCTTTTTTTTTCAAAACTAACTTTTTATTATGCATGAGGTAACGTTTGCCAAGCAGATCCTACTTTTGCATTCATCAGTCCGTACACATTCTGACTCAATTCATCCATTGTAATCTCCTCAGGGGGCCCTGACAATCCCACTTCCAGAGTTCCTGGTTTCTGTTCCTCCTTTTCTAACCCTCTGCACTTTGTCCTTGGTTGATTATTCTCATGTGGAGGTGAGCTCTGTTTTGGACCTGAAAGGCCCAGGCGTCCGACCTCTCTTTCTCTGACAAGCAGGTCTGATCTCTTTTATGATCCTCTTCTGCCGTTTTTAGCCCTACTCTATCCAAGACCCATATGATCCCTTTCCAAGCCGTTGGTAGTGGTAGTTGGTAGTGGAAGTGGAAGTGTAGCCTCACTCATTCACTCCACCTCTTCTCTGAGTTTCCTGTTTCCATGTTCCCTTCTTTCCTCTGCCTTCCTTCCCTTTAGATCTCATGTGGTTGGTTGTTGTAAGGAGTGCAGACCCCCCTGGGGTGATTGTTCACCCTATAGCCCTGTCTTTATTTGGCTGAAAGTTGAGCCCCAGGGTGAGTTCAGTTCCAGACTTGATTCATGGAAAAATAGCTGATTTTACTTGTGTGATATGTGATCATTAGTTAACATTTGGAAAATTCAGAAAAGTACGAATGTGTAAGTGCACCCACGCTCATGTGCGTGATCACATATGTGTGCGCACCCGAGTGTGCACGGCAATCCTGCTCCCTAGATAACTGCTGCTAACCCCTTGGCGCCTAGCCCCACATCACTCTTTTCTTCGCCCCCCTCCTCCCTTCTGTTCATATGGAGGGCGCTTCTGCCAGTCGACTTCCTTCTCAGACCCATGCCTGTCTCCCTGTGGTGAGTAGTAGGTGGCAGGCTTGCAGGGACTGTGTCCACCCTCTGTGACTTCTGCATTAACAAAGTCTCAAGTGAGGAACTGGATAGGGCCAGATTATGGAATGATCACACAGCACCTCTATTCTTTAGGAAAGGCATCCCGAATGTCCTGTGAGGGTAAGGATGTTTGCTGCACAGGTGTGGAAGGCCCGACCAGCCCCAGAGTGGTTAGCATCTTGCTTTTTAAAATGACATGCTAGTGACCTTTGATGGTGATATATAAAGTCACCCACAACCCCTACAGCCTTTCACAGATATAGGTACCAGGTAGGGGGCACACTACCTGCAAAAAATGACCTGCCTTGAAGACCCCAGTGAGTTCTCCAGTGACTTCTCTGAGTCTGATGTGGTCAGGTTTTGCTTTGTTCTCGGGGGGTTGTGTGTGTGTGTGTGACTTCTCAGTGGGCTGAGCCTGCTGCTTTCTTCACATGTGAGCACAGCCTGTTGGTTGTGAGTGAGGTCCTTGATCTGCATTGACTTGACATTCCATCGATAGCCAGAGCCATGCACTCTTTTTTCCAGTCCCCCCGACCCTCCACTACAAGTTAGGGCTCAGACTGCCCAGGGCGTGTGTAGGCGCAGGTGACTCGCCTGGGGGTTTCAGAGCAACATCATCCCGGTCACAGGGCTTGAGGACCTGCTCTGCCAAGTGATGATGGTCTCAGCGTGCGTGCGTGTGTGCGTGTGCTTTTCTGCTTCAGGCACATCTGGTCTCACACCAACTGTCTCCATCTTTCCCACAGCAAGCACTCACAGGGACCCTGGTGGCCACGGCAGGTAGCGCCATTGAAGTGGACCCCTTCCAGAGGCAGCAGTCATTGCCTCCGCCGGCAGGTAGGTCCCAGCCAGGCAGCCAAGGTATAGCAGGTGCTGCCAGGGAGGTGACTGGGGTTAATTCTCTCCCCTGTGACTGTGGGATGGTGTGTGTTGTGCAGGCATGACCCAGACTCACCCTCCTGGGCACAGGCTGGCTCATGTCCTCTCAGTGGAGTCACCACACTTCTTCTCAAATCAGGTTCCCTTCCAGTCATGAGCGCAGTCTTTTTATGGCTGAGACTCAAACAGGTCAGCACGGTCTGCCTTTCCCCTCCCTCTGGGTCGGGTTATCTGCTGGCCTCTGGGGACACTGATCAGCCCCACACCCCTGATGTCTTCTCGCAGACATCTGCACGTGACCACCCACAGAGACACTGTTAGGTGCCATTATCACTTCTCTTACTTAATGGATAGCCGTGGGCCTCTTCCCTAAGTCCTCTGCTTGGGCTCTGGGTGGTGTGCTGAGCATTTAATTCATCAGACCCTTGCTTACATTCATTTATTACTGTCCTTGTCCCCACTGCTATTGGTGCAAGATTTGGACGTCTCATCTCAAATATTCTCCACTGTCAGTACAGCCAAAGGACAAGTCCCTGGAAATGAAATTGCTGATGCTGCCCCGCCCCCTTCAGGGCAGGCAGCACCCGCACTTTCACCTCATTGTAACTTTTGGTTCTCTCTCTCACCTATCTGCCATTTAAATATGCCCAGTGTTAGCGTCTCTGCTGGTCGGATGGGTGAAAAATTATACCTTGTTTTGCTGTAGATTTCTTGAATCTTGAGGAAGGGGCTATCATGGTGTAGTGGTGAAGCAGTCTGCAGCAAACTGAAAAGCCAGCACCTTGAACCTGCGAGCAGTGATGTGGGGGAAAGAGGCCCTCTCCTCCTGTGAGGATTTATAGCCCCAGAAGCCCTCCAGGGCAGCTCTGCTGTGGCAGTGGTTTGAGGGCCATGGCAGTGTCTGCTCGTGGCACCTCCCATGAGTGCACATCTGTTCTTGGCCTGTGTTTCCTCTCTGGTTGTGGATATTCTCGATAGTAACTTGTGAGAGCTTTCTGAATACTAAGTCCTAGGGGGCTCGGGACGTGTGTGGAAAAATCCCATCATCTCCATTCTGTTTTCTGTGGCTGTTTTGAGCCCCTTTGTAATGGCCGTGACCGTCCTGTGCGTGGCTGCTCTTAGCTCTCAGGTGCTGCTTGCCCTTTGCCTTTGAGTGATGCTTTTGAAATGTTTGCAAATTTTTAATGATAGGAAATTGTACTTTCCACCCTTTCTTAACACTGCATTTGGTTTTCTGCGCAAATATTTTAGAAACACTTGTCCTACATTTTTCTACTACGCTACAGCTTTCGTTTTTGTGTCACACTACACCTTGCTTTTGAAAATCATATAGAGCCTTCTAAGAGACCTCGACTTGAAGTGGGCCACCAGGGCATTGTGTTCCAGCACCCAGGGGTGAGCACTGGTGTCCCCCTGCAGCAGTTGATGCCCACAGCACAAGGTGAGCCAGTGCCCAGCACCCCTCCAGCCAGCCAGCAGTGGCATGGAGACTGGGGCGGGTGGTGTTCTTGCTGGCTGGAACAGGGAACACTTCCTGCCACCCAAGTCTGTGCCCTGGGGGCTTGTCTCTGGATCTGCAGGAGGGATGCCCCCGGCTCCGCAGGCCTCGAGGCTCCTGGGGCAGAAGCAGAGTCCTCAGCAGTACGACCCTTCCACGGGGCCACCCGTGCAGAACGCTGCCAGCCTGCACACCCCACCGCCGCAGCTCCCCACCAGGCTGCCCCCAAGCAGCACCCCCTCCACGGCCCCGCCTCCTGCGCTGCAGTTCTCACAGCCGCCTTCCATGGTGGAGCCACAGCTGCAGCTGCAGTTGACGGTGAAGACTCAGCAGCCCCCCGCGCCTGGGCCCCCACCCAGCCAGTTCCCTGCACCCCTGCAGCAGTCCGTACAACCCGCGCTCCATGTCCCCATGCTGGGGAAGGCCCACATGCCCGTGTCACAGCACCCATCTCAGCCACAGGTATGTGGGACTGGTGCCAGCAGGCGCATTCTGGGCTTCTTTCTGAGTCCTAGAACCACCCCGACCCCAGACCTCACTCGCACCTGTGCAGTTGTCACCCTGTTTAGTCTGCAGGGACACATCCCCATCCCCGACCCTGTCCCCGCCCCCCATCTCTTGTGTGTGGCACTGCCTCCTGGGGACACTGTCCGTGTGCCTTTTTGATGCCACAGTCCTGGGACGTTTGGAATGCTCCTGCTGATCTAGAACAGGGGTCTGCACACTGGAGACGCAAGAGCCAACCTTCTCCCTCACCATTTAAAAATTGTTCAGGAGTCATAAATGTATTCTTACACATAGGGAAAACTTAATGTTATAAATGAACCTATCATAGCTTATTTTCATTTTCAGTTTTGTGGCTTGTGAACCTCAGCTTGCTGGCCCCTAGTCTAGAACATGCTGCGAGCACCCCCAGGCCCTACAAAGTCATGGCTATCGATGGGATAGGTAGCAGGAGTGGGACCTGGAGCCCTCATTTCCCACTCTGTAATCAAGCTGGTTCCCTGTCTCCTCTGACCCCTCCAGAGTGGTCTGCCCTCTGCCGGCTGATGGGCTGTGGCATCAGCTACTTCTCTCCCTTGACACAGTAACCCTGGGAGGTAGAATCCGCACCCCCACCCCATTGTACAGATGAGGTGAAGCAGCATGGTCAGACCATGGGGCGCTTGCCTTTGAGCCCAGAGGTGGTCCCAGAGCCTTCTGTTGCCTCATGTCCAAGGTGCATGTGTTTTGAGAAAGCGAGTGTTTCCCTTGAGGGCACTTTCGAGGCTACTGTGTGCTTTAGAGTCTGGAAGTGGATCTTTCTGTTTGGGGCACTTTGTCTCACTGGTCCCACCCTGCTTTAAGAAGCCCTGGGTGAAAAAAAAAGAAGAAGAAGCTCTGGGTTTTTCTCGTGTTGCGTACCTGTAGTGTGTGAAGTTCACCCCACCTGCCTGTCAGCATGTCTCACTGCAGTGGCAGGCAAGTGGCCGAGTGGCTGTGATGCCTGAAGCTTTGCCGCCTCAGGTACTTCAAACAGAGCCACTGCCACGCTGGGTGGACAGCATTGTTCTGAAAAGCTGCCCATGGAAACACTGTGTTTCCTGGCAGGACACAAAATGGGTTTGAGGCTAGAAGGGACATGGACTCAGAGGCCTCAGTGGGCTCGGAGCAGCAGTGGCCTCGAGCATGCCAGGGTTGGTGCCTGGGCTGCAGCCAGGGCCTACATGTACTGGCTCACCCTCTGGGACGGTTCTGCTGCTGGCTTTAAAGCAACTCTAGACCCCTCATCCTAGGAGGCAGGGTGAGTCCTCCTGCATTTCCTGTGAAGGTCCAGAGGGCTACTCAGCCTCCGCTATACCTAGTGGGTGAGAAAGTGGGCATAGCCTGTTCCCACAAGAGTGGGCACGCCGATGTGTCACAACACTGGGTTCCCCTGGACTGTAGTTCTGGAAGGAGCTCCGTAGTAGTTACAGATTGGGCCACAATCCGCAAGATCAGCAGTTCAAAACCACCAGCCGCTCCTTGGAAGACAGGGCTTTTTACGCCTATAAATAGTTAGCAACTCAGAATCCCACAAGGGGCAGTTCTGTCCCATGGTGCTCTGAGTCAGAATGGACTCAGTGGCAATGAGCTTGGCTTATGAGGCGTGGCTTGGCCTTGGAAGGGAGGAGGAGATGACTTTGAGTGTCCAGAAAGACACCCACACACCGTGACGGGACTGCCTTGCCTCAGAGCGAAGGTGGTGATGATGTCTCCCTTCTTCTTGATTGGGGAGGTGCTGCACTTGTTGGCACTGGCTGATGGACAGGAGCCGCCTGAGGGGGTCCTTGGCACCCCTTATTGCTAGCAAGCAGCTCCCCTCCTTCCTGCTTGTCCCATGCCACTCACTGTGGTCTTCAGGGAGTGGGGTTGGAATGCTTTTTCTTCAGCTATACAAGTTCTGCTGGGCCGCCAGCAGGCACATGCGCTCACGTGTGCCCCTGAGAAGAGATAGGAGAGGCCAAGGCACAGCTTGGGCTCAGGGCTCCACTCTCTGGTCACCCGCTGGGTCACTGCTGGTTAGGGAGGAAGCTGTGCGTGTTGTTGTCTCATTAGGCGATATGTACTTCTGACGCCGCTGACGTGTCTTCTGCTTGCTAGACCGTGACTCTAACGAGGCCCCCTGTGGATGCCGCCCAGGCTGGACAGCGGCCTCTGTCCACCTCCTCTTCTACCTCATCCCTCACCGCTGTGGGCGGCCCGGGACCCCTACATACACGAGCCTCACCGGTGAATCGACCTTCCTCAGCAACCAGCAAGTCACTGTCTCCTGTCACCTCCCGGTCCCCAGGAACGGCTGCCCCCGTCCCGCCCAAGGCACAGAGCCCAGCTCAAAATGCTGGCACCCCCCAGGACGCTTCTCAGGAGAAGCTGGCGGAACAGATCATTCTGGTAAGCTTGCCTGCTCTGCCAAGGCTACCCCCCACCCAGTGAGCTGGTGCTGGACATTCTGTGTCCAGGTGGTTGCTGGCACCCAGAGGGGGCTAGGCAAGCAGACTCCGCTTTGGAGAACATGGTGACTGTGTTAGCCTAGGGAAACAAGGGAAACAAATCCACAGAAACTCACATGTATATAACAGAGTTTTATATAAAGGGTAAGTGTACATTAAGAAAGCATCCCAACCCAGTTCAGTCCAACCCCATAAGTCCAGCTTAGCTCATATGTCCAACACTGATTTACAAAGACCTCCTCAAACTCACAAAACACACAATGACACCGAATGCAGGAGGATCACAGGCCAGTGGGTAGAAAGTCTTTGTATCCAGTGGTGGTGTAAGCATCTCAGTGCTGACAGGGGTCTCCACACGGCTTCTCCAGCACCCAGGTCTGCATCAGGGTAAGTCCATGTGGCTTCTCAGGGATGTCTCCCAGGAAGTGAGCCTTGCCAGCTAAGACAGCCACACAGTGGTTGAAGCCACACAGGGTTCAACCATCAGAAAGCAAGAGACCCAAGAACTAGAAAGGCAAGACTCACCTAGCCGTTTATCTCTCTGCCCTTCAATTAATCCCACATGTGTTTGTCGGCCAGGTTGGCACAAAAAACCTTAATTATCTCAGTGACCTCTGTTGAGGAAGGGGTACTGGCTGGGGGGTTGCCACTGCTGGTCTGTAACATAAAAGATGGAGCACCCTTGGGGGCGGGGGGCCTGGAGAAGGGCAGCGTGGAGCTAGCCGCAGGGGTGGAGGAGGGGGCAGGTGTGTTCTTGCCCCAGCACCACTCAGTCCACCGAGATGCACTCCTTGTCCAGACCTGCTCCTTGCCTCTTCTCTGTGGCGCCTCCTAAGTAAAGAGTCACTTAAGGTGGTGCCGAGGGGTCAGGTGTGCACATGTCTCTCACTCCGTGTAGCTAAGCTCCTTCCTGAGGGCAGTGGGCAGGGACAGGGAGCGGGAGAAAGTGCCAGTAGATGACACTAGATCATGCGGCAGAGGTGACAAGGAGCAGGAGTCCCTCTCCTTCTTTGACTCAGCCACCTGCATGTGGTTGAGAAGCTAGTGCGTTGTGTTCAGGTGTCAGCGTCTGGCCTGTGACTCCGCCTCGCCCTTCCTTGCAGGAGAACCAGGTACAGCAGCGTGTAGCAGAGCTGAGGAAGGAGGGCCTCTGGTCACCTCGGCGTCTGCCCAAGCTGCAGGAGGCCCCTCGGCCTCGGGCGCATTGGGACTCCCTGCTGGAGGAGATGCAGTGGATGGCCACTGACTTCGCCCAGGAGCGGAGGTGGAAGGTGGCTGCTGCCAAAAAGGTATGTGGGCCAGGCAGGGGGCAGCGCCAGGCAGTGCCCACTGCTTCTGTTCTCAGGTACAGGGCTACTGCGGGAAGAGGGGTCTTGGAGACATGGAGGTGTCCTGGCAGTCTGGGTGCACAAATGCTGTTGATGGGAGGCATGGACACAGGTGTCCTAAAGAGCTGTCCAAGGGAGACACAGAGCCCGTCACCCAGCCCTTGGCCCCACGTTCACAGCTGGTGAGGACGGTGGCTCGCCATCATGAGGAGAAGCAGCTGCGAGAGGAGAGGGGGAGGAAGGAGGAACAGAGCCGGCTGAGACGCATCGCAGCCTCCACCGCTCGGGAGATAGAGTACTTCTGGTCCAACATTGAGCAGGTAAAATTCTGGGGGGTGGCAAGTCTGTCCGGCATGAGTGTGAGGCTGGCTCCAGAGAAAGTGGAGTGCAGGCTGAGAGGTTTTTGTGTGCCTGGTCCGCTGCAGTAAGTCAGGGGCCTAGGAAATCTTGACCAGGGGCACCCTCAGAGCTCCTCTCTCCTCCCACATAGTTCCCCCTCTTCCTGCCTCTCTCACCACCTCCTTTCTCATCTCTGTCCCTGCCCCCACCTTCCTTCTTCTCATCGCCCTGCCTGACAGACAGTGGACACAGTTTAACTAGATCAGAACCCAAGCTGGAGAGATCTCTGGGAGGGATTTTGAGATGACTGTGTTAATAGAGTCTAACAGCCAGACTTGTGTGGATTACAGTTTTTCTAACATGCTTCTTTTAACTTTTTGTGTTTAGGTTGTGGAAATAAAACTACAAGTAGAATTAGAGGAAAAAAGGAAAAAAGCCTTAAATTTACAGAGAATTCCCAGGCGAGGTATGATACTTAAACAACTGGTTACATTGTTCAGATTGTACAGAGTGCATCTGCATTATGAAGGAAACATTCAGAAAGCCCTCACATCATGACAGTGTTTACAAAATGGGATTTTTAAACCTTCTTCCCACTGGGTCCTGGCCCGGGGTCTCCCCGCCCGGCTTTGCTGGGGTGTTTGCAGGCCAAGGCGAGTTCCTGCACTTGTTCTTCTCACATTGATTCTCAAGGACAGAGTGAGTGACAAGGACTTTGGAGGGACAGGAGTGTGCGTGGGGGTGGGGAGATGTACGCATTCACAGCATAGTTGGGACATCACCTCGTCAGATATTTCTCAGACGGCAATTCCTAGCATGTTGGGCTTCCAATGAGACCAAGTTTATCAATCACAGAAACTGTAGGGACAGGATTGTGTTTGGAGCTGTGCAGGCTGCCGAATGAATTTGTAAAAAGGGGGAAAGTGTGGCGGAAAGCCTCTGTAGCCCTGGTGGTTTGTCCCTGGGGACTGGCTTTGTGACAGGACACCTGTGTCTCCCTTTTCCTCTGGCTGAGGGAGCTCCAGTGTCAGCACCCAGTCCTTTGTCAGCTCTGGGGCCAAGTAACGTTTCTCTCTCTCCTCTTCCTGGGCTGTAGTTCTTAGAACTGTGCTCCCGAACGGTGTCCCTTTTGAGTAGGCAGTACTCAGCTTTGTTCCCGGACAATCTTAAGAGCAAGGAGAGGGAGGAAGTGACCTTGTCTCCTCAGGGTCCAGCTACTGGGAGCCACAGTTGGGCTGCTAGGTGACAGGGAGATGCCACGTGGAACATAGTGGCCTGAGCAGGGTTCACATCTGCTGGGCCACACTTGCAGTGAGCTTGATGGTGTCACCGTACGGTTACAGGTTGGGGGTTCTGGTTAGGCCGGAGGTCAGGCACACGGGTCTCTGGACAGATAGAACCTTCTAGCGGTGGGCTCCTGCCTCAGAGCAGATGCCTCCTGCTGGCTCAGGAGGCTGGGTGTCCCCTTTGGGGCTGCTCTCCTGCGGGTCGTCATGTCTGCCTGGCAGTCCTCCATGGTAGAGGCGCACTGGCTCCTGGGCCATGAAATGCCAACTTCCTTTGCTGAAAGAATGGGCTGAAGGACCACTGTGCCAAGTTGCAGGATGCTGAGAGGACAGGCATTGTGGCAGGTGAGCCTGTGTTGTTACCCACTCGGCTTCACTGCCCTAAGGAGACTTCTGGGTCCTGGCATCCAGCAGCTCAGGAGTGGCAGTGCGGAGCAGCCTCCATATGGAGGGACCGTGGCCTGGTGTCTGTCCTCGAATGCCAGGGTGCTGTAAGGCAGTGCTGGACTCTTCCTGGGTGGACATTCTCCGTGGAACCAGGCCTGCTTCTGTCTTTGCAGGAAGAGAACTGCGCTTCCCAGGACTGGACGTCCGAGCGGAACACTTCCTGGTAGGTGCAGGCTGGGCAGAGCTGAGACCTGGGGGGAGGACCATGTTCCCCATCCCTGGGGAGACCAGTGCCCTCTGCTGACTGTGGCTGTGTTCTGCTCTGCAAATCAGGGAGGACAGGCTGCTCCCCCACGGTGTTCTCTGAGGAGACACCATACAGATCACGCATTCATCCTGGGAAGCCAGCCTCATTTGTCCAAGTGTGTCTTGCGCCCTTGTGGTGTGTTCGTAGAGCTTACGCTTGTTCCCGTTAACCCTTTGTTGCAGGACACGGGACTGTCGGGAACAAAGAGGAGAGCCAGTATGTCCTTAACAGATGATGAAGGTCTGTGTGCTGCACACACACACATGCACACACATGCATGCACACACACCTCTCGGCTGCAGCTGTCTCGTTTACAGCCACACCTATTTGCCGTGTAGGGATGATTAGGGTACCGTCTCTCCGGGTACAGTGTGTGTCTTCTGGGGACTTGGGGTGTGTTCTGAGCTGCCTGCAGGGGTCTGCTGATGAAAGTAGTTGTGGTGCCGGCCAGGGGTCCGAAGTGGACAGGGCAGAGCCCAAGCCAGAGACCCAGTGTGGGTGCTCTGGGAGCAGCTGGTCGGCCTTTACGTGCGAGCAGTTTGCTCAGCTTCCTGCATGCCGTGTGTGAGCGACACAGTCTCCTGCCTACTGGCCCCGGGTTGGGCAGACGCCGCAGCAGGGCTGATGGGAGGGCAGTGGCCCTATGGGACTGAGGGGTCCTGTTCAGGTGCCGCACAGGCCACAGTCCCAGCAGCCCTTGTTGGAACGCAGGTTTGCCATTTGGTTCAGCGGGGGGCGGGGTGTGAAGTGTCCATGGTTGGGAGGTGGTCACTTTGCTTTCTCTCTTCTGCTTGTTGGGACGGGCAGCCCCATTGTTGGGAGTAAACTTCCCGTGAGAGGTAGGGGTGGCATGGGGAGGAACAACCCTAACAGGCCCTGGTGGCCGCCATGATCTAGAGGCCATGCTCCTGTCCTTGTCACGCCCTCAGTGTACTCAGGCTGGAGGTACAAGGTCCCCCTGGCCAAGCCGAGCCAACGCTCCTGATGGCTGCCACCTGTGCACTCTGCATGATCACTGCCTCACTAGCGCGGCGTGGAGGGGGGAGAGTGAGCTCCATGGAGGAGGGACCAGCAGGCAGGCACGGGCATGGTGGTGTGGACAGTGGGTGTCGTATAACCTGGGGGTGGGCTTGTGGTGAAAACAAGGCTGAACAGGCAGTCAGTGTGGGCAGTGTTGAGTTTGGAGGGCAGAGGGCGGGGTGTGTGTGTGTGTGTGAAAGAGAGAGAGAGATGGGATCTGGTGGGTGGGTAGCATTCTGTGGTGGATGGGGCAGGGTCATGACTTGGTGGATATGAGTGTGTGTGTGTGTGTGTGTGTGTGTGTGTGTGTGTGTGTGTGTGTGAGAGAGATGGGGTCTGGTGGGGAGCAGTCTGTGGTGGATGGGGCAGGGTGGATGTGAGTCCCGCTGGGCTCCTGGGCCTGTTCACCACGTGTCACAGAGAAGCTGCTGTAGCCACCATGGCCCCCACCGCACGGCTCTGAGATCTTTCTGCGTGGTGGTGCTGAGTAACCACCAAGACAGTAACTGGTGGCAACCGTTGCAGTGGAAGACGAGGAGGAGACGATTGCGGAGGAGGAAGCAAACGAAGGGCTGGTGGACCACCAAGCAGAGCTGTCGCATTTAGCCAAAGAAGGTAGGCTGCCGGTGCTGTGGAGCACTGCTGATCAGAGCTCTGGCTGCCCTGCGCACCAGCAGGGAGTGAGGCACACCCTGTCACCAGATCCTGCCAGCCAGGCCCAGTCCGCTGACTACTACGGCTCCAGGAGCCAGAGAGGTGTTGAAAGACTGCTCTACATCTCCCCACCCCCACGGCCCGTCTCTGGTCTCCATGTAACGATGTGAGCAAGCGTCCTTCACCTTTAGTGTGGTCATGGGCATCAGGCCTGCTTAGGCACCCTACTTACCTGGAGCTTGTGAGACACACCTGCCCGGGTTGTGATCGAAACGTTTCTGTGTTTCGAGTGTGGGTGCCTGTGGTGCCCTGTGTGGTGAGCCCCTCTCCCACCCACTCCAGCCCTGACCGGGAGGACACCCCATCTGCCCTTCACGGAGCTGCATCAAGGGTGCCAACCTGGTACTTTCTGGACCCTTTCTGGTGCCCCTGGCCAGTCTGTCTTCGTACCACAGAAGTGCAGCTTTTTAGGGTTTCAGTGTCCAGTTTGCCCAGTGCCACCTCCTTGTTCTGTTTTCAGAGGGTCCTTGGCTTTGACCGAAGGGACAGTGGTTGTAGCTCTCTGTCTTGGTGATTTTAAAGGGAGCGTTTCCCAGGACGGCTGAACCAGGTTCACTTAGCTTACATCAGCATTTTCCCCAGGGCTGGTGTGCCTTGTCCTGTAGACACCTCCGTGGGCTCCCAGAAGCCTCCTGAGGGCTTCTTGTAGCTGGGGTCCACCTCATTCCTGAGGGCTTTGTCTTAAAGCTGGGGGTCCACCTTATTCCAGTAAGGATCTGTATGTTACATCTGCCAGGCACCAGCACTGTTCGTGGAGGCTGTGGGTGATCTTAGTGCAACAGCCTGCCAGCGTCACACCTGCTTTGACTTTCTGAGCCATGCTGTTCTCACGGACAGAAACAGTGACCACTCTTGGACACCACACTACCCTCAGTCTCTGGTGGCTGCACTGGTGCTGGCTTTGTCACACGCAAAGCTCTCCTTTTCTCCAACCCTTAGTTCAGGATGGTGACTGTTGTAACTTGTACACAAAATAATGCAGGGGTGTTTGTTTTATGGGTCTCAAACCGACAGTGCCTTTAATATTGCCTTTTAGACCACTCAGAGGGATCAAGGAGCCCAGGGTGTGCTGTGAAATACACATTGGCCTATGAACCCCAAAGTTGGCAGTTCAAACCCACCAGCTGCTCTGGGTAGAAAGATGAGGCTGTCTGCTCCTTAATAATTGACAGTCTTGGGAACCCTCTCTCAGGTCGTTGTGAGCCAGGATCAATTCAGTGGCAGTGGATTTGGATATACAAAAGCTGTACATTTATTAGACAATTCCAGAAGTACTTCTTTTTTGTGAGTTAACCCTTAGTGTCCTCCTTTCTCTGTAGAGGTTTTCATCACAGTCTACAAAGAAAATATTCTAGACCCAGTGTTTTTAGAGGAAACAGAGGTGCTGTTGGGGCCACACTTCCCTTAGGAGTTGTGTGTGTCACCAGCCTTTGTCCTTTTCTCAGACTTCTGCAGTGACCCTGTCTCTTCACATCCTGACCTCTGGCCCTGTGCTCCCTTCCAGCTGAATTGCCACTACTTGACTTGATGAAGTTATACGAAGGTGCCTTTCTGCCAAACTCCCAGTGGCCTCAGCCCAGGCCTGACAGCGCGGAGACGAGCGACGAAGAAGGTAAATTCTAGAGCTGGACAGGCCCCAGCTTTCTACAAGGAGCCCAAGTTGTTCCTGTGGAAGCAGGATAAAAGGAGGCCTTGATGGGGCTGGGGGTGGGGGAAATGAGCCGATACCAAGGACTCAAGTAGAAAATGTTTTGAAAATGATGATGGCAACATATGTACAGATGTGCTTGATACAATTGATATATATGGATTGTTATAAGAGCTGCAAGAGCCCCCAATAAAGTGACTTATTTTAAAAAAAAGAATCAACTAAAATAAAAGCTATCATTTAAAAATAAATCCCAGTTGATTATTAAAAAAAAAAAAGACTGAAAATTACCTTCATCTTTGTCTAATGAAAGGAAAAATTGGAGCTGTAGGTTTGATTTTATATTGAAAAGTTTTATTAAGTTCTGTGTAAAGTTTTTTTGTGTGTTTTAAAATAAACATGACACATTCTACTTACTTAGGAGCTCTGGTGGCATAGTGAGTACCAGTTGGGCAGCTAAAACCAGGGTCGGTGGTTCAAACCCACCAAACTACTCCTTGGGGAAAGATGAGGCTTTCTGCTCCCAGAGAGATTTGATCGATAGCCTCGGAAACCCACAAGGGCAGTTGTGTGGGGTCACTGTGAGGAGCATCAGGCTGGTGGCAGTGAGCTTGTTTTGACTGTGGGGAGAACATGGGCACACTTTCTCCCAGGTGTCGGTGTGTCGCTTCGTGGGCCTGGATTTCTTTTTTTTTTTTAAACATTTTATTAGGGGCTCATACAACTGTTATCGCAATTTACACATCAATTGTGTAAAGCGCATTTGTACATCATTCTCAACGTGGGCCTGGATTTCTATCACCCTTGTTCACTTTTGACTGTTAGTTCAACATGACTGATTTTTTTGTCTTACTGTGTTTTTAATTGCGAAGTGATAGTTTACGGAGGAGAACATCAGTTTACATTCAAGAGTCTATACATACTTTCTTTCATCTTAGCTACTGTAACCCCTCGTTGAACCATCACTTCCTAGGTTTCTCAAGTCCTTTCCTCCCCCTTTCCCCACCATTTAAACTCTGGGCAAATGCTGCCGTTTTGAGCATGAGTGGTTGGTTTGGCTAACGTGGTGGGACGTTCCCTTCCAGACCTGAAGGGTAACTAGACACCGTTGCCTTGGGCCCTCCCCAGCCTCTCAAACCAGTGAGCCTGGTTTGTAGTGATTGTGAGTTCTTTCACCGTTTTCTTCCACTCCATCCAGGGTCTCATAAGGGGATCCTTCTCAAAGCATTGGTGGGGGTAGCTGGGCATCATTTAGTTTTTCTAGTTTCAGGGTCATGGAAACGGATGTTTGCATGGTCCATCATTCCGTTAGATTAACGACTAGATTCGCTGTGTTTCCTGCTTTGCCTCTCTCTCCTTTCCTCTGGCAGCTGAGGGCTAACCGTCGCACCTTACTTAGGTGGCTGCTCATGTGTTTTCCAGATCCTAGCTGCTCCTGTATCATGACACTTTTGAGGAGTTTCTTTTACATTTTTAACCATTCTAGGCAGACACACAGACTGCTCCTGGATCACCTAGTGAAAAGCAAGCTGACGCTCACCCTTTCCTTGTCCTCATTGTTTCTGAGGGGGCTTCCCAGGTTTGTGGGAAGATGGAATGAAAAGACAGTGGAACATTTCAAAGCATGTAGGGCAAGTGAGGTCAGGCAGGTGAGTGAGGGTCCTGTGAGAGGGGTCCTTTCAGACCTCCTTGTGGCAGGGACAGCAAGGCAGAGGTGTCCTCCATGTTGCCTGTGTTGCAAGACTGCTGAGTTCTCCTTTCGTGGGTGCACATGCACCTCAGGAGGAGGGGAGCAGGGAGGGGCAGTACATCAGGTACATTTCCTCTTGCTGCTTGTTTTCCTGGCCGTTGTGAGACATCTTCCACTTGCCAGGTTGTTTGGGGACAAATTAGACCTGAGGGCTCCCCAGCAATGTGCTGGAGTTGGCAGCGCCAAGTCCCTGGGCATTTGTCCACAGAGCATGACAGGCAGGTGCAATGAAGAATGAAGAAGCACCACTGAGCTCTGGACGTGAGGGGTTTGGGTTTGCTCTCTGACTTGGCAACAGCAGGCAGCCCCAGCCCCTTTGCTGCATTGTCTCTCATAGGAGTGGAGGACGGCCCGAGTGACAGGCAGGCGCGGAAGGAGCTGGTCCTCATCGACTCCCTGTTCATCATGGACCAGTTTCAGGCTGCAGAGAGGATCAGCATCTGCAAGCCAAACTCGAAAGACATTGCCCAAGTGACCGCCATGGCCGAGGCCATCCTGCCCAAGGGCAGTGCCCGTGTTGTGACCGCGGTGAGGCCCTGAGCTGCTTTCTTTCTCTGCCTTTAGTGACTTAGGTTGAAGTGTGCGATTGAGTGGCGCTGAGTTCTTTCACAGCTGTGCACACTCCCCCACCCACCCCGCCCCCCTTCTAGCTGCAAACTTTTCCTCCCCCAATGGGAGAATCTACCCAGGAGGACCCCACTCCCATTCCCTGCCCCCAGGGCCTGGCCATCAAGTCTGTCTGCTGACTCAGGCCCACTATTGAGGACATTTGCTGTGAGTCAGCCTGTATGGCAGGTGGACATGGGGGACTGGATTTTCTCACCAGACTGTTTTAAAGGCCCTCGTGTTCTAGATGCATCTGCATTTTGTTCCCTCTGATTTCATCGGGTCAGTAGACGGTGTGTACTTACTCATCAGTTGATGTCCGCTGGGACAGATGTGGGCCACTGTCTGAGCACCTGTGTCCATCTCTTTGGTGCACATACTTGGAGTAGAAGGGCTGCGTCCTGTGGTGACTTGTCTTCACAGCAGCGGTGGTCCTTCTGGCAGCACACAAGGATGCCAGCTTCTCTACATCCTTCCCAACACATGCACCCCTTCCAGAGTTAGATAACCATTGTCGCCAACCTGGGGGGTGGAAGGGGGGTCCTCGATAAGTTGAAATTGGGCAGGAGTAGGCTGTGGGTCACCGGGAAAGGCCTCCGACTGTTGAGTGAGCCCTGATTCCCCAACTAGCCAAGGGCCAGAAGGGAAAGGAGCCTGCCTTTTCTGGTCCTGCCTCCTGTGGCTCACTCTCTCAGTGGGGCTTCCGGGCAGCATTGGTGTCTCTCTTGAGGAAGCACTGCAGTAGCTGCTTCAATAGGAGGTCTCTGTTGGGTGTGTGTGGCTGCAGGTGAAGTTTAACACACCGCCCCTGCTCTATGGGGTGCTCCGGGACTACCAGAAGATCGGGCTGGACTGGCTAGCCAAGCTGTACCGGAAGAGGCTCAATGGCATCCTGGCCGACGAGGCGGGGCTTGGCAAGACTGTGCAGGTGATCGCCTTCTTCGCCCACCTGGCCTGTAACGAAGGTGAGACTGCTTGCTTCCAGGGTGCTGACACACACATAGTGGTGTGCCGGCGCAGCAGAGAGCTGCTGTAGGAGGCAAAGACATGAGGCTAGCTCTGGTCTGCTCGACCAGACTCACTCTTTGCCCTCTGTGACTTACGAAGTTGTGCTGGCTATGAGCATATGAGCAGGCAGGACATGCCAGGCTTGTCCTTGGGCGGCTTCACTAACACTCAGCCCTCCTGCCCCAGAGCACAGAGGTACTCTTGTGTACGTGTGAACATGCAGATGGTGTACACACACAACTTATGATGTATACAGGCATACACAGGCACCCTCGTGCTCAGGCACACAAACATAAGGACGTGCTTAACATGCATAGATATGTACAGACTCACCCCCATGGGCACCCTTGGGCCCTGACTCACACACACAGACATGTACAGACTCACGCACACAGGCACATACAGACACTCCCACACAGGCACGTGCAGGCGCACGCCTCCTCAGACACATGGAGCACTGCGCTCAGTGTGCTTTCTGCAGCACACGATGCTTGGGGTTTGCGGTTTCCCCGCCCTGGAAGTCTTACGTGTTAGAGAGTTTGCTGTCTGCTGTCTTTTTCCTCAGAATCTTCTGTGCACCTCTCTGTTCGCTTTTCTTCTGTATTTCTAAAAAAATCAGTTTATTGGGGCTCGTACAACTCTTATCACAATCCAAACATACATCTATTGTGTCAAACACATCTGTACGTTTGTTGCTATCATCATTTTCAAAACATTTTCTTTCTGCGTGAGCGCTTGGTATCAACTCCTCTTTTTCCCCACTCCCTCCAGAACCCTTGATATTTGTAAATTATTATTTTTTCATGTCTTACATGGTCCCAATGTCTCCCTTCACCCACTTTTCTGTTGTCTGTCCCCCAGGGAAAGGGTTATATGTAGATCATTGTGATGGGTTCCCCCTTTCTCCCCCACATTCCCCTTACCCTCCTGGTTTCGCTACTCTCATTATTGGCCCTGAGGGGGTATGTCTGCCCTGGATTCCCTTTGTTTCCAGCTCTTATCTGTACCAGTGTACATCCTCTGGTCTGTCCTGATTTGTAAGGTAGAATTGGGATCGTGATAGTGGGGGGGAGGAAGCATTAGAGAACTAGAGGAAAAGTATATGTTTCATTGGTGCTATACTACACCCTGACTGGCTCGTCTCCTCCCTGCGA
>NW_022111312.1:18347726-18368569 GCF_000313985.2 Echinops telfairi
TGGTCTCTGTGGATTAGCTGCTCTGAGCAGGAATATCATCCTCAGGGCTTGGTGGACCAGGACGTGCTCCACTCTCTCTCCCTCCCCCTTCGTCTGCTCCCGTGTGCTCTGATCAGACACGTCCCTCCCCTGGGCTGTAGCTTCAGTGCTGTCCTCTGAAGTGAATTCTGCGGGGAGTGGGGGTGGGGTGTGCTGTCCACGTAGTTGGGATTGGGGCCGGCCCCTCAGACCTCTTTATTGCTTCTCTGCTTTCTCCTGTATTTTTAATAAGCAATGCTTTATGCAAGGGAGGACCTGGGTGGGCGTGGATCTAGGGTTAGCATTTATTCTATGTGCACTTTCAGAAGTCTTCAGAGGCATGGAATAGAGGGTGGAGCTGGGGTGGTAGGAGTGTGTTCATTCACAACTGCTTGCCTCACCCTCATACAGACGTTCCTTGTCTTACTCTGCTTCTTAGATCCTGTGTTTTATGCACATTGAAAGTTTGTGGCATCGCTGTGTCAAGCAAGTCTGGGCATCATTTTTCCAAGCGCATGTGCTCCCTTGGTGTCTCCAGTGGTGGTGTCCCATTGTGCCCTGATGCTGTTGCCTGCGTCCTAGATGACGGTGGTGCTAACAGCACTTTTCTGGGTGTGCCCAGCTTGCCCGTGGCTGCTGTACTGCAGAGCTTCTTGTGTACCAACTACAGTGCGTCAGTTCACATAACACACTGGCGGGGCTTGTGTGGACACTCCAGGACAGGTGGACATTGCCAAAATGGTGAGCCCTGTGTCTCTGTTTCTGTGCAGGCAATTGGGGGCCCCATCTTGTTGTTGTGAGAAGTTGTAACATCCTCAAGTGGGAGCTGGAGCTGAAGCGCTGGTGCCCCGGGCTGAAAACCCTGCTGTATGTTGGCAGCCACAGAGAACTCAGAGCCAAGAGACAGGTACTCAGGGACTCACAAAACTACGCTCACCCCACTTTGTGCGGAAGGTATTTCAGAATGCCTAGACCTGGTGGTACAATAAGTTGCACACTGGACTGCTAGCCCAGAGGTTGGTAGTTGGAACCCACCAGCTGCTCTGTGGGAAGACGTGACACACTCTGGACAGCCTTGCAGGTCACAGGGCCGCTCTACTCAGCTGAGGGGTTGCTGTGTTTGAATCAACGCCACAGCGAGACAGTCTTTTTTTTCCCACTGAAAAAATAGGTACCCTGAGGTACGCTTTTTTCTTTGATGCCTCTACTTATTAACGTTTTTTTTAAAGGGTAGCTAGAGTGCAGTCATTTTCAAGTTCAGTACACATCAGCCTTCATGACCCTGAGATCCAGAGAAGTAGACAGTGTCCAGCTGCCACTGCCAACTGCTGTGGGAACGACCAGAGTGGGGAAACTCAGACTCATAAGGGACCAGGTGTGTGGCTCTTGGTCACTCTTCAGGTCAACAAAGTCAGCCCTGTGTTAGCATCATAAGCTCCACCTAGGCTCAGAAGGGTAGCAGCTGGGAAAGGAGTACAAACAGGAAGTGTGATGAGCGCCGACGGTGCACTGAGGGGATGGCAGTGATGAGTTGAGCAAAATGTGTGTGAACTGGTAAGTGTAAAACTGAAGGTCTACACTCTACACCTTCACCCGGTTCATAATAAAGTATTCAAAAAGTGTGGGCAAAGAGGGTAAAAAAGATACTGGAAGTTTTCCACAAACCTCCCTCATGAAGCCCCCTGCCATGCATGGGCTCTGGGAGCACTGGGGCCTCTTGGTGCTGCCAGAGCTACTCCCTGCTTAGTCGGCACAGTGCTGCCGACAGCCAGGACAAAGACTCGCAGCCCGCCACTCAGCGGATCAGCCGAGCACTGAGACAGGAGTGGGAACCGGTCACAGCCAAGCTGGGGATTTTCAGGCCTCATGTTCCAAACTGCGCCGGGACTGGGAGACCACGGCAGCCTTGTTCTCCACCTGCAGGAGTGGGCGGAGCCCCACAGCTTCAACATCTGCATCACGTCCTACAAGCGGTTCTTCAAGGGCTACCACTCCTTCTCGAAGGTGCGCTGGAGGTGCCTAGTCATTGATGAGATGCAGCAAGTGAAGAACATGACTGACAGGCACTGGGGAGCCATCTTCAACCTGCACAGGTGCGTGCGCACACCCTGCTGGGTGCCCCTGACGCTGGGTCGGGCAGGCAGGATTAGGGTTATCTTCTAGTGGCAGTGCTGCCACACACCTGGTTGGAGTGTGCAGGGCTCAGGAGACTTGAGAGTTGATTTCACGAGGCCCACTTCCTCTGTTCCCCCTACTGCGCTCTTGCCCTCTTGTAAACGCTCCCAGAGAGGAAGCGTCTGCAGTCCCTGTGCTTAGGAACATGGGAGTTTCGCTAGCATTTCTCCCCTTACCTGCAGCCAGCAGCGCCTGCTCCTCATTGATGCACCTCTGCACAACACCTTCCTGGAGCTATGGACTGTGGTGCACTTCCTCATCCCCGGCATCTCCAGGCCCTACCTGAGCTTCCCACTGAAGCCTCCCAACGACGAGAACCAGGATTACTACCACAAGGTGGTCATCCGGCTGCATCGGGTACGTGGCTGGCGGTTTAAGTTGGTCACAGGCACACTTGGTCCCTATCGGGCATACCGCCAGTATCTCTGGAGAGAAAACGGGGGTGTGTTTCCAGGTGACCCAGCCGTTCATATTGAGGAGAACTAAGAGAGATGTGGAGAAGCAGCTGACCAAGAAGTACGAGCATGTGCTCAAGTGCCGTCTTTCCAGCCGACAGAAGGCCCTGTACGAGGACGTCATCCTCCAGCCCGGGTGAGTGCCCATGCACTCAGCTCAGGGTGAATGAGGCTGAGGGTGCACGTGCAGGTGCACGTGTGCTGGGGACACAGGGGCTTGGTGGACACTGATCGTGGAGGATGGATCTCCAAGAGGCCCAAGAAGGGCAGAGGGATGGCTCTCTGTCTGGGGCCATGTCCGCCATGTGCCTCAGAGTGCCTCCCACACTGTCTGTCCCCTCTGTTGTCTGGGTCAGCTGATAGTAGTCCTTGAGTAGGCTACCCACTCAGAGAGCTGCTGACACCCCAGTTCCCTACAGCCTTGGAGGCTGGGACCTAGGCCAGCTGTGTCTGCAGGTGGACAGACAACTCCCACTCTCCTGACAGCCATTCTCAATGGAGCAAGGCAGGTGGCCGTGCACCCCTGCTGCTCATGAGCACCCCCAGTGCTTTCCTCAAGGCCCCCTGTGCTGCAGCCAGAGCACAGAGCTGGAGCTGGAGCGACGGGGGTCCAGACTGAGCTAGGCTGGTTTCTCTGACCTCACAGGACACAGGAGGCCCTCAAGAGTGGGCACTTTGTCAATGTCCTGAACATCCTGATGAAGCTGCAGCGTATCTGCAACCACCCAGAGCTCATCGAGCCCCGCGTGCCCGGCTCCTCCTACGTAGCAGGCTCTCTGCACTACCACTCTGCCTCCCTAACTCTCAAGGCTTTGGAGAGAGACTTCTGGAAGGTAGGAGAGGTTTGCGTGGGCACACATCCTGTTGCTGCTGCCACCGTTGCCGCCACCGCTGCCACCTTTCAGCAATCGAGACCCTGGTCCTGAGTCCCGAACTCAGTGACTGAGGCCCTCAAGGGGTTTGGTGATGGCTGAGAGATATTTGTAACTTTACCCCCGTAATGCTCTGCTATGATCACGGCTCTATTTGCAGCATGATCCGTGCCCGTGCAGAAATACCTCTGTCAGAGGTGTGTGTTTGTGCCTGTGGGTGTGGCCCCATCTCCCTCCCACCCCGTTGCACCTGCGTGCCTGTCTCTGTGTCCATGCGGGTGGCTGTTATGACTGTGCGGGCAGGATGTGTATGTTACAGCCGTGTTTTCCATTGCCAAAAAGTCTTGGAGGTTGTTTTCTAATAAGGTCTTGCATTTTGTAATTGCCCAATGGAGCCAATACCGAAAGATCCCTGATGGTACTGTGGGTTGAACATTGGGCTGCCAACTGGGAGGTTGGCAGTTTGAGCCCACCAGCCCCTCCACAGGAAGAAGGTGGCGCTGCGGCTCCTGTCAGATTTTGTCCCAGGCCACGCTCAGGAGCAGTTCTACTCCTCCCTCCAGGGTTGTTGAGGGGTGGGGACAGACGCGATGGCAGTGAGCATAATTTACAGCATGCCCGTCTCTCGTTGTAGAGGTACTTGGAGTGGGAGACGGGTTCTACTTTCAGCATGTTGGCGGGGAGGCGCTGCAACATGTCCGGTGTCATGTCCGTGTGCTCACGCTGAGAGGATGCCAGTTGGCGGGGTTCCGTCCCCTCACAGCCTGAAGCCCCACTTCACCTCTCACTGCAGTTCTTTCTGTCTGCTTCACAGCTCAACGCCTCTCCCTTTAACTTTTTATTGTGACCTATGCGCTTACATATCAGATCATCGTTTCTGCATTTGGTCACTTACCCAACCTCCCAGCAGCCTGCTCTGTCACACCACACCCCTTCTCTCTCTTGTAGCATAGTCTCTCCCTTCACCCAAGGTAGCACCTGTCTACCCTCTAGCCGATGATTCTTCCTTCCCGCTTTCCCTTCCCACTCCTGTTTGCCGTCACAGCCTGTGTCTTCTGGTATGAAGACCATTATCTGCTCTGTTTCCTTTTAAATCACAGTGGTGCTTCTTAGGGCTCTCAAGTGGGTTCTGACTGCCAGCGACCCTATGCGCAACGGAGGGAAGCGCCCCTCACCACTGTTAGCTGTGAGCCGTCCACTCAGCCTGTGTCAGTCCTTTCGCCGAGGGCCTTCCTTTATCCATCACCGCCCTCGACGTTACTAGACATGGTGTCCTTCTCCGGGGGCTGGTCCCTCCGGACAACGTGTCCAAAGTATGAGAGACAGTCTTGCCATCCTTGCCACTAAGGAGCACTCCGCTGCACTTCTTCCGATGCAGATGGTTTGTCTTACTAGCAGTCCATAGTACTTTCAATACCGTACCAGCACCACAGTTTAGAACACATCGATGATGCTTCAATATTCCTTATTCATCATCCAACTCTCACAATACATATGAGGCAGTTGGAAATATCGTGGCTTGGGTCAGGCACATCTTAGTCCCCAAGTGACATCCTTGTTTTTCAGCATTCTAAAGGGCCTGGTACAGCACGTCCTCCAAGCCTGTCCCAGCTTCCTTGTCATGCTTGAGCGGTTCCTGGTGTACTGTGTGTGCGTGCTCGTGTGCGTGCCGTGTTCCTTATTCTTTAGGGCACATGCCAGATGGGGGAGAGCGGAACCTAAGGTATTTCTAGTCCCACTTGTTTGAGGAAGCCCCACAGTGCGTTCCACAGTGGTTGTGCAGGTTTGCAGTCTTGCCAGCGGTGCTCTGGTCCCTCCTCATCCTCTCCAGCACGGGTTTGAGCGCAGTGCCAGGGTGAGGTGGCATTCGTCCTGGTTTAGATTTGCTTCTCTTGAATGCTTGGTGGTCGTGAGCATTTCTTCACATGCCTGTTGGCCGTCTAGGATGTCTTAGTGAGCTGACCGTGTCCTCTAGCCATTGTTTAGTTGGGTGGTTTGCCCTTTCCTTGCTGAAGTGTTGACGTCTGCTGTAGATTTTAGAGATTAGTGTCCCTTGTCTGTCATTGACAAAATTCTTTTCCCAGTCAGTGAGTGGGTCCCCCTGGGCCCTCCTCCCTCTTGGGATGACATCTTTTGATGTAGTTATGTATCTTATTTCTAGGATGTCTCAGTCATCAATTTTTGTCTTCAGTTGTGTGTGGTTTTTTACATTTTATTACGTTAGTTTGTTTATGCCATGGAGCAGGGATCCAGAGTGTGCCCTGGTTCCATTGATGAGCAAGCTGTGTTTCTCGGTTTACGTCTGCATCTTCAGCCCATCTTGAGTTTGCCTGTGCATGTGGAGTGAGGTGGGGCTCCTGTTCTTTGCTTCTCTGCACTGAGACCCAGCCTTGCCAGCCCTCCTGGTGAATGAGATGCTCTCTTGCCTGATTCATGGGTCTCACCCTCACTGGCCGGTGGGCAGCGGGGCTGGCGTCTGTCCCAGTGGTCTGCGTGTGTTCAGCTGGGCCAACCCCAGGCTTTGTAGCAGAGTTTGAGGTTGGGTAGCGATAGGCCTCCTACTGCTCTTCTCCTTTAGAACAGAGGCAGCTCCCGGCTCCCCCTCGTGCCTCACCTGCCCTGAACATCCCGGGAACAGAGTCACACCGGCCTGGTCTTTTTGTCACTGGCTGCTTTCTCTTGGTGTGTATCAGGACTTGATTCTACCGTCTGCTTGTAGGGAGCTTTGCCTGTTGGTCCGATGGGTCCTGCTCTGTGACTGTCACAAGCAGGGGTGCTGGGAGATCCCGTCTACAAACGTGTGTGGGTGCCCTTTCCGGTCTCTGGCACACAGACAGGAGTGGTGTGGTGGGTCAATGGTGACGCCATGCCTGCTGCTTGCCTGTTGCACCATCCCAGTGGCCGGGCAGCTGAGCCACCCGTCAGCCTTGGGGAGCACTGGCAGTGGCCAGCTGTGTTTTCTCTTGGTCCCCCAGTATTTGCTGAACCCTCCTCTCCCCCATCCCCTCCTTGTCACCTGTCGTTGATACATCGACAGGCTGCGGCCCTCGGCTTAGAGCAGGCCAAGGCGGATGCCAGTGCCTGCACACCTGCACTGGCAGACCCATCTCCCCCTCTGTCTTCAAGGGTGCTGTGCAGGTCTTCTAGATGCTTCTGTCTCACTTCTGCTGCATCTTCGCTGTCACTTGTCTTGGAGGGACTTGCCTCCAGCCTTCCCTGGCAGGCTGACCGCCTTCTCTGCCACTGAGAGTGGTTGTTTTCCTTCTTTACGTAGGAAGCAGACCTTTCCATATTTGATCTCATCGGGCTAGAGGGTAAGACCACACGCCACGAGGCGGAGCTGCTGTCCAAGAAGAGGGTCACTCGGAAGCTCATTGAGGAGATCTTCACCTCGCCCCCACCGGCAGCCAGGCCCGTTGCGGTGAAGCTGAAGCCGAGCAGGTGTGTGGCACTCACATGTGTGATCCTTGCTCCATGCACTGTCATACCCCAGCCTCGACACACCCTTCCTGCCAGTCACATAGCAGCTCTCAGGCGAGACCGGCCCTCACCCCTGCATGTGTTGCACCCTGAGCTGCTCCTCAGGGTGGCTCTCAGGGCAGGACATCAGTGTGTGCAGACGTGCCTTGAGGTGTCTTCGGGTCTGGGCAGCAGAACCATGTCAGAGAAGCTGGCCCTGAGCAGCATGGGACCAGTGGGTTGAAGCCGAGGGCGGGAGAGAGGAGAAAGCGGGTGTCATAGAGGTGCTGCTGCTGGGCCCCATCATTGGTTTCCTGACTGTGGTTTTCATGCCTGGTCCACGGGCTTTCAGGTTGTTTCAGCCTGTGCAGTACGGCCAGAAGCCAGAGGGCCGTACCGTGGCCTTCCCCAGCACCCACCCGCCCCGGACAGTCACGCCCACTGCAGCCCCTGCCGTGCCTCAGGGCCAGGTCCGAGGACGGCCGCCCATCGCCACCTTCTCTGCGAATCCAGATGCAAAAGGTATGCACACATTACCTGCTGACCGGCAGTACACAGTTGTGAGCAGGGCAGCCCGGTGGTGGCCGCTGCCACGCAGCGGTGGACCGCCGCTCTGTATGGCTGAGGTGCAGCCCTTCCCCTCAGCCGGGGCTTTCTCTTACACAACAAACCCTGTTTGTGTGGTGCTGCGTGGACGCCGCAGAGCAGGTAGATGGGTGGTGGAGGTGCCGTAGCACTTCTGAAAGGCCCTTCTTGCTCTATTTGTGCCATCGTGGTAGCTCACCTAGCTGTTACCGTGAAGAGGGATGCGATTCAGTGGCAGGACAGGTACAAAGAGTGTTGCAGCTTCCAATCTAGGAGTTCTTAGCATTACTGCTTTCCCTTTTTCTGAGAGAGAAGCTAATGTGCAGAGCTGCCTTGTTGCAGAATTCCCTTGGAAGGTAAGATCGGAAGCTCTGTGTGTGTGCGTACGCACGCAGGAGAGTGTCTAGCTGTCTAGTGGATAGTAAGGTTGGTGGGGCCACTTGTAGTTCCTATTTATCTGCTCTGAGAAACGTACTGTGTAGCTGCGACAGGAACCAACAAAGGGCATACGTCCCGTTTCTCTGCCCCCATAAAGTGTATGGGGCCTTTTCCTTTTACAGAAAGGGCTTCTCAGTAGAGAAACAGTGTGAGAGAATGTTCTTTAATTTCTCGGAAACGCGGGTGTAAGTGCTGCGTGGTGTTGAGACCCTCTAACCGCTCTGCGCACACGCGCCTTATCGATTGCAGTGGCGGCCGCACAGTCTCAGCCACCTCAGGCCTCCAGTGCTCCGAGACACCAGTCCACCACGACCTTCACCTCCGCACCTAGCGCAGCCCATCCTGCCAGCCTGCGGGGCCCGACCTCGGCCCCTGGCCCGCCCCTGCCCCCGGCCCCCGCGCACACCGCCTCGCAGAGTGCACTGCCCCCGAGGCTGGTGCTGACCGCCCAGGCCCAGGCTCGGTTGCCGAGTAAGTGGCCTCACCTTCCCAGATCTCTGACCTCTGACCCAGAGAAGTTGTACCTCACACACTGGCGTGAGTGAGGGGCCTCTGCTGCCCACGCCTTCTGGGCCAGCGTCCCAGCCTTCTCTTCCTGTTCTCCTCTCTCCCCACTCCCACCTGCTCACTCTGCTGTCCTCATGGCCTCCTGCTGGACTCACACAGACACTAGCACAGGCTCTGTCCCCCGGAGGCCACCCCCGCTCTCGTGTCAGCTCTTCCCACTAGCCACGGGCATCCACAAACCTTCCTTTCCTGTCGGTCACTTCACACCACACTGCTCCCGAGAGGTCTTGTGATAACTAAACCGATAACTAAACCGATGAGCCTCACAGATCTTTTCTCAATGGCAGAGGGTTTACTGTGCTTCCTGTGGTTCTGCGTCTTCAGATCCACCTGTCCTGAGTGGTGCCCCTGTGGAAAGTCCGCGGACCAACTGTACACTTTAGGGATGCCAGCTCAGGGGCTTTGGTTCTTGGTACCGAGGCTTTTCTGGAAGGATGTGTGAGTGGAGAGAGACTGACAGCAGACCTGCTGCTCATGTGACAGGTCTCTCTTATACTGCCGGTAGATAGAGAAATTGCCCTAATGTTTTTCTTGAAGACATAAAGCTAAAAACCAAACTCACTGCCATTAAGTTGATGCCCTGTCCTTTAACAACTCTATAGGACAGGGGAGTCCTGCCCCAGAGTGTCTCCAAGGCTGTAAATCTTTACAGAAGCAGACAGCCTCGACTTCTCCCATTGAGCCACTGGCGGGTTTGAACCTCCAGCCGTGCTGTTACCGGCTCAACGTTTACGCCCTCAAGCATTCCACGTGTTTCTCAGCTCAGCATGCTCTCCATGAGATGACGGTCACGTGGTTGTGCCTTGACTGTAGAGGAGGCTGTCCCTTGAAGGGCGGGCTGAAGAGGGCTAGCGGGAGCCCCACATTCCAGTGGCAAGTCACGTAGACCTCTCCCCGCTTTCCCCGTTCTACCTGGGTGTGTGTGGGCGGAGCTGAGACCAGCGTTCCCGAGCCTACTAACTCTTCTTGACCTCTCACTAACGCTCTGAGGAAGGGCTGTCTAGACTCAGACATCCATGTGGTGCTCAGCTGTTGCCCAGGGCTCCCCTCTTGAGAGGCTGGCCAGGGTGTGACGCTGCAGATGGAACCCTCTGGTCGGTTCCGATCAGCGTGAAGACCCCATGTTTTCTCTCACTCACGCGAGTTCACACGCGCGTTGGGGTATGTTCTGGGCTCAGCAGGTCCTGGTGTGGTTGGGACAGTCACTCCATGCATGGTTTGCCCTCGAAATGCTCCACGGTTTGAAAGTTTTCTGAGAGTCAGAGGCTGATGCGAGTTTCCGAGGGCATGGCAGCTAGGTCTCTGCCGGGTGGTGTCTGCTGCTTTCCTTATTGCTTGGGAACATAGGACCTACAGAAAAAAGTAACATCTTTGATAGTATTTCGGTTAGTAACATTGACATCTGGTATCTAAGACTCATAGCAGCTATGGTTAAGGGAGTGAACTGTCACGAATCTGACATACTTCTTAACTCTTTCTCTTTCCTGTGGACATCCCTGTGTTTGCGAGTGGGTGGGGACAGTGTCGATGCATGCTCCTGTGACACTTGTTCCCACTGTAGTCAGTCACCCTACGCACCTGGTGGCCGCCATGAGGCAGGCGCACTCGCCTTCCCGGGGTGTCTCTGACTCGGCTCTCCGTGCGTCTGCTCAGGTGGGGAGGTGGTGAAAATCGCCCAGCTGGCATCCATAGCAGGGACCCAGAACCGCGTGGCTCAGCCCGAGACGCCTGTGACGCTGCAGTTTCAGGGGAACAAGTTCACCTTGTCACACAACCAGCTCCGGCAGCTGACAGCCGGCCAGCCCCTGCAGCTGCAAGGTAAGGAAGGCGGGCAGCCTGACCCTGCCCACTGCCACGATGGGAGAAAGCCTGCTGCAGCTCCCGCCTGCCCTAATGAGGGCGGGGTGAGGGCAGGTGCGATGCTCGTCCTGCCTCGCTGCAGTCCGAGGCGGTCATGGTGCCACTGTGCCTGCCCTGAGGAAAGAAGCCCCCTCGCTGCAGTGTGAGGCAGCAAGCTGCCTGGGGTCTGATGAAGACCTGCTCAATGGGGGTTACCCCTCCCTCAGACCCAGTCTGGAGGGCCCTTGGGGGTGGCGGGGAGTGCTTCCCTGGCAACCATGTGGTCACGCTCACTGGGACCCAGGACAGAGAGCCTTACCCATGACCTGTCCACCCCAGCGTCCACACAGCCCCGGAGCCCCTTCTGTCATTGAGGACCCTCTGCCATGGGTGTCCCTGAGGACAGTGGTGACCGCGTCAGGGGCAGCTCTGCAGAGTCATGGGTCACACATACTGAAAGAGCTGCAGCCGTCGCAGGAGCTGGGGTCAGGATACCCCTCAGGTGGCGGCTGTGTGTGGATCATGGATCAGGGCGCTGCAGGCCCACGGCACGAACCACCACTGCTTACGTTCCTGCTGTGTGCGTGCGTGGGCGTGTGGGCCTGCGGGCTCCTGACTGATGTGCTCATGTCCCTGCAGGCAGCGTGCTCCAGATCGTGTCGGCGCCCGGGCAGCCCTACCTGCGCCCTCCGGGCCCCGTGGTGATGCAGGCTGTGTCGCAGGCGGGGGCTGTGCATGGCGCCCTCGGCACCCTTGGAGGAAAGCCCCCGGCAGGCACCCCGACTCCCACGCCCCTGGCCCCACAAGGTACCCTGGGCAAGGGCTGTGGACAGGTTCTTGTGACCTGTGTTCCCAAGGTAACTGAAAGGGGCGTGGGCCTCCTGGGCCTCAGTGCTGCATCGGGCCTGGGCTCACCTCTCCCACGGTCAGTCCTGACCCCAAGCCCGGATCATCAAGGTGACGGCTGAGTGGAGCCAGCCCTGCTGGGCGGGGATTGGATCTCCCATCCATGTTCACCAGAGAGCACGAGGGCTGGGCCCCCGTGTCTCTGTGCCCCCAGACGGACCCCCTGAAGCAGATGGTGTGCTCCCCGCATGTCTTCCTGGCCTGCCCTGTTCTGTCCTTGTTCCTCTCAGCCTTACAAGTGGCTGCTCACAGCTCCCAACTGTCTGTAGAGTTGGTTCAGCTTCCTGTGGGAGGCACCCTTGTCATTCCCTCTGCTGCTCCCGGGGAGTAGACTGCCCTAACACTCATGTGCTATCCCCCACCACTCCCAGCTCTCTCAAGCCAACAGAGGGTACTGTGGTGGCACTTGTTCCTGCCTGCTCTCCAGGGTCCTCTGTAGCCACCTGCCTGCCCCAGCTCCTGGCTCTTGTTTTTTTACACAGTTCTATTGGCACATAATTTACATAGCATACACTTTAGTAGTTCAGTCATATCAAGGAGAATTGTACAATCATTATCATATCAATTTTAGAACACCCCTCCCCCCATGGTTAAATCTTCTTTAAAATGAGTTGTGCTGTCTGTTCTACTATTCCCACCCCCTCCGTCTTCATTTCCCACTCCCAAAATCCCCCCTCCCTCCTGATTACCCACTGCCACCCCTGCATCCCCTTATCAACCCCTATATCCATTATCACTGTGCATCCACTCCGCCTGTGGGTCACAGACTGGGAAACCCAACAGACACAATAAAATCCAAATTCAAAATAAGGTGGTAAAGATAATAAAAAGACCAAAATACAACTAATGAGTAAGAAAGAAAAGCGCCTCGTCAACATTTCAAAAGCCGCTCCTGGCGTTTGTCTTCGCCCTCGGAGTGCTGCCCTGTCCACAGGTTGACTGCTTGTGTGTGTGGCAGTTGACTGTGCCGGCTGACCTCTGGATAAGGACCTGCTTCAGTGCCCTCGTGATGACAGCTGCACTCTGCTCATCCTTGGGGTGGGGGGAGGGTTTGCGGTGTGTGCGTTCCTGGTAGCACACGCTAGAGTGGGTTCCCCAGTTAGCACTGTTCAAGGAGCCAGCTGGTTTCTGGTGCTGACCCTGTCCCATGATTCCCGGAGTGAGTCGTGCCTGCCCGGGCTTGGGAGCATCTGTGTGGTGTAGCCCCTCGGCTTCTCTGCACGAGGGCCAGTGAGTTGCAGCTCTCTGGGGCTCAGTCAGGAAGCCGCCCTTTGTGTCTGTTGTTGGGCTCCCTCCTGAGCTGGCACAGGGTGGATCCCTCAGGCTGCCGGGACCCCTCTCACTCATGTTTGGTCGGTGTTCTAGGCCGAGTGGCAGTGAACCCCATGGGTGCAGGAGAGTCCAGCACGGCCCCCAAACCAGCCTCACCTCTCGGCACTCCGAACCAGGTATGACTCGTGCCCCTGTGGGTGACCTCCTCCCCCCAAAACAAAAGAAAACAAAAAAGCACAAGTTCCGTCTCCTCTGTGAGCTGACAGAACTGCTCTTCCACATAGAGATCTCCCCACGTGACCTGGAAGCTCCTCTGCCCTCACACAGACTGGCCTGTGTTTCGGGTGGTTCTCTTCATCCTGCCAGGGACTCCCTTGCATTCCCTGCAGTGAGTTAGGTGGGGAGTTGCTGCCCTAGTGAAGTCGGCAGCTCCCACCCACTAGCTGCTCCACAGGAGGGAGGAGGAGAGGCTGCCTTCTCCCAGGCTCGGAAACCCTGTGGGGCAGTTCTGTCCTGTCCTGCAGGGTGCTGGTGGGAGTCTGCGTCCACTTGACGCCACTGGTCTGGTTTGACTTCTCTTTTTCTGCCCCTGATTGTTGCAGGCAAAAGAAAGAGAGTGAGTGTGTGTTGGTGTGTTGTGTGGCGTGGTGTGTCTGGTATATGGTGTGTATATTAGGTGTGGTGTGGGGTGGGGGGCTGTTCAGGTAACCTGGAGGGAGTGTGCAGTGTCCCTTTCCTCTGTTTCCGCCCAGGAGGAAAGGGCCAGACTCCTGAAGGAGCGGCTGGACCAGCTCTTCCTTGTCAATGAGCGCCGCTGCTCCCAGGCACCCATCTATGGCAGAGACCTGCGGGGGGTGTGTGCCCTGGCCACACGGGGTTGTCCCGGCGACAGCAAGAGCACTACGGCATTGGTGCTGAGCCAGTGGAGAGAGTCTCTGCAGGACCTCACAGACAGGTAGCTCACCTGGGTGACGTGGTTCCTCCATAGAAGCATCTCTGTCTCTGAGTCGTCAGGTCCATTTGGAACTCATCCCAAGTGTTGGGCGTCGGGGTCAGCTGTGCCTCCTTGTCTGTGGTCTGTGGGAGGCACACAGTCTGCCACCCTCCCTCAGACGTATCTACCCCACCCCACCGGCTGGCCTGTTCCTCTAGGGAACAGGTCAACCTGGGCGCTCCTTGGCTGTAAAGCCAGGCTCTTGTGCCCAATTCCGTGCATATATTATTGATAATTCTGTTTTTCTTTCATTAAAAACCTCTTTTCTTGAAGCAAGGAGCCCTTGTGGCGCCGTAGTTATGTGTTGGGCTGCGATGCGAAAGATCCGCAGTTTTAAACTACCAGCTGCTCCCCAGGACAGAGGCGGGCTTCCTACTCCTGTAAAGCGTCCCGGTCTCAGAAACTCCTGGGGGCAGCTCTGCCCTCTCCTAGAGGTCACTCTGAGTCCGTGTTGGCTCAATGGCAGGGAGTTTGGTTTTGGTTTGGCTTCTTGAAGCGACAGCTGATGTGTTTCGTTCGACTGATGAGCAGCGTGTGTAGGAGTTAACTGAAGAACTCACTCTGCGAGAACTCTAGAAGGCAGTGAGCGCTGTGCCTGTCAGCGAGGCCAAGTGTGCGTCCCTTCCTTCCTCCATGTCACTGTTGAGACACAGTCCCAGGCGTGGTCCCCATTCAGAGGGAGGTCTGCCCAGGACGTCTCAGTTGCAGGCTAGGTCTCTCGGACCAGAAACAGAGAGGAGAAAGTCACACACAGGCACCTCCAGCTCCAGCCTCTGCTCCGAGCTGCTTAGCGCCTCTTCCTCTTTGGCACATGTCTCTATCCATCTCCCTTCAGACTGGCTAGTGTGGACACAGGCTGTAGCAAGTAGATAGGAAATGAACCAGCTGGGCCTTGTAGGGAGAGATTGCCAGGAGGTGGGTGGTGGGTGGTGGGTGGTGGGTGGAGGGCTTGGCAGGGTCCAGCAGGGTACAACTTCCACAGGCAGGTCTAGATAGCAGGCCACCTCAGAACCAATTCCTGAGGTCCGGGAGCCCTCTTCTGATGGAGTCAGTCACTGTGTGGTGACTCAGCCAGGACCAGCCAGGGTCACCCTGTAGCCCTGCTCCGCCTAGCTGTTGGAGGTAGTGGACATGCCGGCTAGTCCCCATGGCAACGAGTGAGGCCACCACTGCAGCTCCTGCAGGACCTTCTTTCAGAGACCCTGGCCAGTGTCCTAAGCGGCCCGCTGCTGTCTGTCCGGCCCTCAGGCACTCCTCACTGAGCCTCCGTCCTCTCCCTCCAGGGTGGCGTGTGTGATTCCCCCTGTGGTTGCGGCACCACCCGCCCTGCGAGTGGCCAGGCCGCCCTCCAGGTACAGCCACAGGATGAAGGTCTTTGAGCACAACCTGCGGGAGCGTGCCGCCCCCTACCTCCAGCAGCTGCAGCAGCTCACAGCCCTGCGCCTGCTGCAGTTCCCTGAGCTCCGGCTGGTGCAGCTTGACTCAGGTGTGGTGCGGTACGGTGCGGTGCGGTGCGCGCTGGGGCTCGCCACACTTGTGCCCCCCGGCCCCTGCTCAATGCCATCCCCTCTACAGGGAAGTTAGAAGCACTGGCAATCCTCCTGCAGAAGTTGAAGTCGGAAGGGCGCCGTGTGCTCATCTTGTCTCAGATGGTGCTCATGCTGGACATCTTGGAGATGTTCCTGAACTTCCATTACCTCACCTATGTGAGAATCGATGAGAACGCCAACAGCGAACAGCGGCAGGTGGGTGGGCTAAGACCTTGGCCTGGCTACTTAGCGCTGTACCTGCAGTGCTGTCAGAGCCCTCCCGGGGCACAGGCGGGTCTGGGTGAAGCCATACTGAAAGCCCTTGGCAGTATGCGGTGTGGTGCCGCAGGCCGTGTGAGGCGGGGCAAGCTCCTTTCCTCGCAGGGAATGAACGTGAGGCTGCGTGTCCCCGTGCTTCCCCTTACCAAGGTAGTTGAGAGTGTTGTGCTGTGTAGACAGCATAGCCTGTAGGGAGCATCCCAGCAGACGGATGCACTCAAAGGTGAGTGTGCAGCCTGACTCTGACATCTGCTGAGGACATGTCCTTACTGTCCTTACACAACAGCCATGACAGACTTGGTGAGGGTGTGTGCGGGGGCGCAGCTTTCACCATGGAGATGTTGGCAACAACCCCTGGACAGGGGCAGCGTAACTCCCACACACGTGCAAGGAGAGGTGTGCCATGGGCCACATGGCGTGGCATTCCACAGTCATAATGATGCCTTAGAAATTTGGGAACGCGACACATGTTCTCAGGACAGTGGTAAACGCTGTACCATGGGCCACACTCCCACTGAGCTGTGTGCTCTCCCTGTGCCTACATGCATGTTGGCTGGGCCCTCGGAGACAAGCGCACATGCACAGAGAGGGTAGGGTTTGTTGCAGGCAGAGGCTTGGTCGGGCGGGGCAGGAAAGTCCTCTTGGCTGGTGGCTCTCCCTGAGGCGGGCTCCTCTCACGGCTCCATTCCCTCACTGGCTTCCTCAGCCTTACTCCTGGGCCTTCTCGCTGTGGAGTGCCCTGGCATTGCCTGAGGATAGATAAGAAAGCCCGTGTCCCTCCCCAGGAAGAACCCACTTTTCTTCTGGGGCCTACACATTGAGCTAACAGTGCATGCACACTGGGACACCACCCCTCACCCCCACCCCGCCTCCGCTATGACTGGTGACAGTTACCGAAAGAAGGTGCAGATGCAGGAGGGAGATCAGGGAGCAGCTGGGTGGAGTGAGCATTTCCCTGGCTCCGCCCCAGCCTCTTGCAAGGACTGACCGTAGCATGTCTTTCCTGGTAGGAGCTTATGCGCAGCTTCAATAGGGACAGGCGCATCTTTTGTGCCATCCTCTCGACGCACAGCCGCTCCACAGGTGTGAACCTGGTGGAGGCAGACACTGTGGTCTTCTACGACAACGACCTCAACCCACTGATGGATGCCAAGGCGCAGGAGTGGTGCGACAGGATCGGGCGCTGCAAGGACATCCACATATACAGGTGGGAGGTGCCACACTGCCGCAGTGCTGCCCAAGCAGAGGGCTGGGTGTTTTCTGAATATGCTCTTGTCCTCGGACCCTGCTAAGAGGGGTACTCGTGCTTGGGATTGTTTCAGATATTTAGACATCTCAGTCATCGGTTAGGAAACTGGAGCCCTTGTAGAACAGAGGCTTAAGTGCTCAGCTGCTAACCAAAGGTCAGAGGGTGAAAGATGAGAGCTTCTGCTTCCAGAAAGATCCACAGCCTCAGGACCACCCCACCCCCCCACTCCCCGGCCCTGAGGCATAGCTCCACTGTCCTACAGAGTTACTGTGAGTCAGAATGGACATGATGGGGGAGGGGGAGGCGTTGGGTTTGGCTTGAGGAACATCTTTAAGGAACCCTGGTGGCGCAGTGGTTAAGCACTTGGCTGCTGATTGAATGGTCTGGGGGTCAAATCCACCATTTACTTCGTGGGAGAAAGGTGAGGCAGCAGTCTGGTTTTATAAAAAGGTCACAGTCTTAGAAATCCTGTGGTGCAGTCGGCCTCTGTCCTGCTGAGCTACTGCGAGTTGGGGTAACATAGCAGCAGAGGCGTTGGCTTTTATTTTGGGTTATTGTAATAAAATGGTTACTGAACAAAGCCACCTCTGTTAAAATTACCTTCAAGCGCAAACAGTAACAACCAGCCACACTATGAGGGGAGAAGTGGCTCCCTGTGCCCAAACCTGTGATGATGTTGTGTGTGTGCGACTGGCAGTGGCAGGAGGGCCAGGCCAGGTAGTTGGTGCCTGTGTGCGCTGAGCCCCCTGCTGCCTGCTCTGGGTCACTCACTGCTCCTGTAGATAGGGGGTGCCCCATCTGCTTTGGGCCAGGGCAGAGCTACAAGGCATCTGTCTTCCCAGCCCAGCCAACCAGGAGCCATATCGGTCTTCTGCGAGGCCACGCATGGCTCTGAAAAAAGGTGTTCAAAGAAAAACCTCAGAAATCACTGCCATTGAGTCCACCCTGACTCAGGTTCCCTACAGCAACGGAGAAACAATGATGGCTTGCAGAATTCTGCCCTGTGGCCTCCACCATCATTTCTGCTTTCCAACGACCGCTTCTCCCTCTTAGTGTCAGATACCAGCACCAGCAATCATCAGTGCATCTTGAGTGCATGTTTGATCAACTTCAAAGAAAGGAAATTGGAAGAATTCTTTAGTTTCTTCATCACTCACTTTGGTAGTAGGTGTGGACATCTTAATAATAGTTGTATAAACTAGAAAATAGTAGTTTTCAGCGTCTAGATATCATCCTGTCACGAACAGCATTGTATGTGCTTTAAGATCTTGAAGGGTTCTTTTTGACTCAGAATGGACACCATTGGTCTTGAATTTGCCATTCCTGGAATAGTAAATCCTGTGATTGTGTGACCTGGAGTGACCCATACCAGTCCACTCCAGCTCGCTAGTGCTTGGGAGAGCGAGTGTTTTGTGAGTTCATTTCATTTTTGAGGTCTTCCTATTTCCCTTAGATTTGTGCTTTGTACATTCCACGTTCCAATTACTAGTGTTTATGGCTGTTCTCTTCTCATTTGAATGGTGCCCCAGCCACAAATGAAGACATTCTGCTCTATCCACATCGTTATGGTTGGCTCTACTTTTTTTTTAAAGTTTTATTGACATATGATGTACACATCATGCAATTCAGTAGTCACATTGAGACAAGCTGCACAGTCATTCCCACAGTCAGTTTTAGAACATTGTTTCCATCCTTGTGCTCATCATTATTCGCTGCACACCTCCCCCAGCCTCCCCTGCTTGCCTCCAGGGAGCCATTCGTCCAGTTCCTGCTCTAGATTGACCCGTCCTGGAAGACTGTTGCTGAACTACGACAACGGCAAAGGAAAACATTAAAAGCCTCCACGTGAAATTAAACATTAGAACAAATTTGAAATGGACCATGATGCATTCGGCATGATCGCATGGCTGTTCACATACCTGACCCATGGTTAGAGGGGATTCACCAGAGGCTTAATCCACATGTATTTCTCCTTCACTTTTCTTTTTTCCCCAACTAAAACAACTTTAATGTGGGTTAAAAGGGAGATAAAGTGATAAGATACAACATTCTAACCTAACTATGTCTGCCTTAATTGACTTTAGAATGAACTCTGATGACGAAGCCATTCATGTCCCTCAACTATGATCGGGGGTGGGGTGGGGGTGGGGGGTGTTCACCTGAGGCTTAGTCCACGTGTGGACCCTGAAATGCACTCTGGGCTTCCACTGTGATGCATAACCTCCTGCAAGGTCGGCTTTACTCTGGTGAAGCAGCTTCTGCAGTCCTTTTTCGAGTGCCTTCCAACCTGAGGGGCTTACCTTGACACAGTGGTCTGTCCCTCAGAGGTGGAAAGCCTGCTCCCTCTTGTTGTCTGTTCTTAGCCAAATACAAGTTCCTCCTGGTTTCTGAAATACTGGTAGCATAGCTTCCAGCCTCACAGCAACAGGCCAGCTAGCACAGCGTCGGATGGGATGGAACCCATTGATGACATCAGTAGGAAGAGACGAAGGAGAAGAGGCACTTATTTCAACAGAATAGGGGCAGACTGCGTGTCAAAATCAGGAAAGGTGTGCCCCAGGGTTGTATCCTTTCCCCATACTTAATCTGCATGCTGAACAAATCTTCCAAGAACACAGCATCAGGACTGAAGAAGACTCATCAAAAATTTGCAATATGCAGATGAAACAACCTTGCTTCCTGAAAATGAGGAAATTGGAGCATTTGCTATGAAATTCAACGACTATAATCTTAGGTGTGGGTTGCTGCTCAATGTAAAAGTTGGGGCCAGCCCCAATCCCAGCTACATTAACCCCTCCCCCAGGAGATTGCACTACAGCCCAGGTGGGGTGGCGGGTCTGCCCAGACCACACAGGAGCAAACTAAGAGGGAGAGTGAGAACTGCACCCTGACCCACCAAGCCCCGAGTACAACTCTCCTGCTGGGAGCAGCCAAAGCACAGAGAGGACTGTAGGGCCAGCCCCACCATGAGACATGACACCCCCTCACTGACCCACAGTGCTGCAGGGGACAGCACTGGAGACACAGTGTGGGAATTGTGTCCGGTCTGAACCCCCCACACTGGGGCGAAACACGAAGGGAGTGCAAGAGAGCAGCAAGTCCCCAAGGAATCCCCAAAATAGACTTCAGACTCATAGGGCAGGGCTGGGCACCTCATCAGACTCGATCGGAAAACATACATAAGGGCCAGCAGACAGACCTGGAACTATTTATAGGCCTTTTATTCCCCCCCCCCTTTTTTCTATGTCTGTCTATATAAGATAGGCAAGATAAGCAACCCCAAGGAGAAAACAGTGGGACTGATGGTTCTGGGGGGGGGGCCAGGGGAGAGGGGGAGGTGGGGGGAAAATGGGGAGCCAGCGAACTCAGGGACGAGGAAACAACAAGAGAACTAAAATTGATGGCAAGGAGGGTGTAGAGCGCCTGGTGGGGTTTGACCAAGTGCAGTGTAGCCGAGAGGAATTACTGAGAGCCAAATGAAGGTCGAACTTGGCAGTGGGATAGGAGGAAAGTAAAGAAAACAGAGGAAAGATCTAGGAGGCAACAGATATTTATAGCGGTATAAAGATAGGCGTGTATGTATGTAAATATACTAATATATAACAGTAGGGATATAGACTGTACATATATTTATATGTTAAGTATCAAGGTAGCAGACAGACTTGGGCCTCTACTCGAGTTCTCCCACAATTCCAGAACACTTTGTTATAATAACCTGGCTTTCTGTGATGATCACCTTCCCGACATGATCTCTGAAGGCAAAATGAGCGCATAAGCAAATGTGGTGAAGAAAGCTGATGGTGCCCGGATCTTAGAAGATATAGCGCTTGGGGTCTTAAAGGCTTGAAGGTTAAACAAGTGGCCATCTATCAGGGAAGCAACAAAGCCCACATGGGTGAAGCACACCAGCCTGTGTGATCACAAGGTGTCGAAGGGATCAGGTATCAGGCATCATCAGAACAAAAAAATTATATCATTGTGAATGAGGGGGAGTGCAGAGTGGAGACCCAAAACTCATCTGTAGGCAATTGAACATTCCCTTATGGGAGGGTTGCAGGGAGGAGACAAGCCAGTCAGGGTGCAGTATAGCAATGATGAAACATACAACTTTCCTCTAGTTCCTAAATGCTCCCTGCCACCCCTACCACACTGTCATGATCCAAATTCTGCCTTACAAATCTGCCTAGACCAGAGGATGTACACTGG
>NW_022111312.1:18368885-18405987 GCF_000313985.2 Echinops telfairi
CCAAATGTGCTTGATACAGTTGATGTATAGATTTTTTTTTCGAATGAAAAATAATTTACACCTGAATACAATTTGTTTTTTGAAACTAAATGAGACCATATGTATACCATTAAATTCGGAGTGCATTATCCGAAAGTCAAACAACAGCACGGCAAATCCAACACATGTGCAGATGTTCTCTGAATTCACGCTTCATCGAGCATCAAAAACCACCAATCTTTTAGTCCTTTTCTTGTACATTATTCTGTATCCACATTCTCTGCGTCTGATTGGATCCCTGGATTTTATTTCATTTTCCATGTTTACATTCTCCGCAGATAAATAGCATGCCGTTTTGGGGGTTGCACGTCGTCCTCCTGGAGTCTGTTGTTAAATACCTATGAAGTCAGAGACAGTGCTCGCTCCGCAAGGCCAAACAGCAGCTGATGTGTGGATTATTGTAAGAGTTGTGAGAGCCCCCAATTAAATGATTTATTTTTTAAAAAGCAAGCAAATAAAAGTCCTCACAAACAAGACCAGTGGACAACATGATGATAAATGGAGAAAGGCTTGAGGTTGTTAAGGATTTCATTTTACTTGGATCCACAATCAATGCCCATGGAAATAGCCGCCAAGAAACCAAACCACGTATTACTGCTTTGGGCAGATGTGCTGCAAGAGACCTGTAGAAAGTGTTTAAGGGAGAAGAAGCCAGTGGAAGAGCTAAGGCAGCCCTGACCAAGCCGTGCTGTTCTCCATCACGTCATGCGCATGTGAAAGATGCCCATGGAACAGGGAAACCCACAAAGACCAGACCCGCTTGCATCAGGATGTTGGCAAAGAGTACTGAAAGTGCGGTAGACGGCCAGAGAACAAACCAGTCTGCCAAAACACTCCTTAGCAGCTAAGACGGCGAGGCCTCATCTAATGGCCATTGGGCATGTTGTTAGGAGCTAGCAGTCCCTGGAGGACATTGTGCTTGGTGATGTGGAGGATCAGAGGAAGAGAAGAAGCCTCCCTCACTGAGCAGTGGAACCTCAGAACAATACAGAACCTGAGAGGAAGACAGAGCGGGGGCTGGAGGGGGCCATTTGAACTAAACCGAACTCCCAACTAAGGAAAGGCAGGCAACTTTGATTACTGTGAAGTAAACATTCCATTGTTTTCAAAAACAACAGCAATGCGGTAAGCGTAGTTGACCGGCAGACAGCAGATTGGAAAAGATACTTAAAATTCAGATAGGCAGCCAATCTTACCACGTCATAACATCTCGGTCACATTTTAAGATGATGAACAGGCAGCCCCACATGGTGATGCTCACTTTCGGGGAGGGTGTGTCCGTTGGACCACCTCTCGTGTGTGTGTTGCCAGTGTCAGTACACAGTCTCCCGGGCACTAGCCCGTAGGCATCGCCAGGTGAGGCCTATTAAGTGAAACCCACCTGGCGTGACCCCCCAGGGCCCTGTTCTGAGTGGCAGCCATTGTAGCTTGTCTGTGTAAGCTACACAGACTTGAGTGTGCCCGCGGACTGGGGGGAGTCGCTGGGAGGTGAGAGGCTGCAGGTTCACGTGCTCAGTGTTGCCGCTGGGGAAGCTGGGGGTGTGGGCGCTAGGGGAGGGGCCGGGCAGGTGGAGATGGCCCTGTGAAGGTCCGCGTTGGCAGTGGGGAGGGGAGGCTTGGTGGTCACTGTGCCGCATACCCATAGGCTTGTGAGCGGCAATTCCATCGAGGAGAAGCTATTGAAGAACGGCACCAAGGACTTGATCCGAGAGGTGGCAGCCCAGGGAAACGACTACTCCATGGCTTTTCTGACGCAGGTACCTGAGCTGGGCGGGGCGGGACGAGGACGAGGCTCCCTGGGTGGCCCTGCCCTCCCCCATGGTGGACCTGACGCCCTCCTCTCGCGGGCGGGCGGGCGGGCGCAGCGCACCATCCAGGAGCTGTTTGAGGTGTACTCACCCCTGGAGGACGCGGGCTTCCCTGTGAAGGCGGAGGAGTTCGTGGTTCTCTCCCAGGAGCCTGCCGCCAGCGAGACCATCGCACCCAAAATCGCAAGGCCGTTCATCGAGGTGAGAGGCTGGCTGGGCCGTCCCTGTGAGGTCGGGAGTGGCTCCAACCGCTCAGAGCTACTCCCTCCTTCCCTGACCCTGACCTAGAACTCTGTCTCTGCGCCTCCCCAGCCAGCCCTCTGTCCCTGAACCAGCAGAAACCCTCTAGGGAGGCTTGTTTGGCGTTTGTTATCAGTTCACTGTGTGCCTTGTAGCTAACTCTTTTGGAAAACTCCCAGTTTGAGACAGTAAGTCATTCTCCTCAGGCCCTCAAAAGTATTGAGTACTTGGAGCAGGATGCTCAGAATGCTCAGAAGTCCTACGAGGAGGCAGTGCTGGGGGTGAGGACCGACATGGCCTCGGCAGACGGAGACCGCCCGAGACTCCCTGAGGAGCCGTCTCAGTTAGAGGAGCTCGCGGACTTCATGGAGCAGGTGGGGAGCTGCCCGTGCTGGTACCGCCAGGGTCTTCTTGGTGGGCACAGCCACCCCTCGCGCACGCCTTTGTGGTTACTCGGAGCAGCAGCAACCTCTGCTGTGGTGGGGCTGGGGGAGGGTCCTCCAGGGGATTCCCTCGGCCTTTCGGAGCCGACTCTTAACACCCCTGTCGATACAGCTAACACCCATAGAGAAGTACGCGCTGAATTACCTGGAGCTATTTCATACTTCGATTGAGCAAGAAAGAGAGCGAACCAGTGAGGTAAGAGCATCGGCTGTGCTCAAGGTGAAGTTTATGTGAAGTCCCTGTGGGTGCCACAGACTTGACAAGACAGAAAACAAAGCCCGCGCCCGAAACTAGAGACTAGCTTACAGCGAGGGTCGTGGGGGGAGGGGGGGGTTGTGTGTGTGTGTGTGTGTGTGTGTGTGTGTGTGTCAGAGAGAGAGAGGAAAAGCTAGGGGAGAGGCAGAGGTTTCTGTCTGCCTGAGGGGCGCCGGCAGGGACATGCGGCTGACGGGGCGTGCGCTCTGCTGTTCTTCCTCAGGACTTGGCCTTGGCGTCCATGCAGGAGTGGGAGGCCCAGAACATGAAGGCTCTGCAGGAGTGGGCGGCACGGGCGTGGGAGGAGGGGCCGCAAGAGGAGCTGCTCACCTACACGCGGATCGATGCCTATAGCATGGTGCGTGCTGCTCTCAGGAGAACCCTCCTCCCGCATCCGTTTGAGCTCTGGGCTTAGCAGCCGCTGTTGTAGCATTCCCTTTGGGGCTCTCTGCCAGCCGACTGGCTGATGGCAGTCTCCTTAGTGCTGCTGCAGAGTGTGTGTTGGAACCCTAATGACACCCGCCCACGCTCCCCACAGGAGTACATCTATGAAGATGCGGACGGACAGACCGAAGTCATGCCGGTGAGTGGCTGCATGTGCATCCCCTTCTGCACTCGCCAGCCTTTAGGGATGCAGCTGATGGCCTCTCCCTGTGTGTGCAGCTGTGGACGCCGCCCACGCCCCCTCAGGATGACAGTGACATCTACACGGACTCTGTCCTGTGCCTCATGTATGAAGCCATCCCCATCCCCGAGTCCAAGCTGCCTCCTGTGTATGTGCGGAAGGAGCGGAAACGACATAAGACCGACCCCTCAGGTACACAGCCCATCCTCCCCGCCTCACTCCCTCTGGCTGTCCACAAGACCGCAGGGCGAGTGTTGCCAGCCAGGTCAGCACATGTCTCCTGGCTTCTTGGCCTGTGTGAGGGTGCCCTGGCCACTTGGCAGCTCTGTGTACACACGCTCACAGCCACGGCATTCTTCCTGGTTGCTCTGCACCCCCCACCACCACCACCAGTTCCCCTTCCGTGGCCCCGTGCGCTGTGTCTGAGCCTGGACCTGGGTGTCGCTCTGCCCAGCTGCAGGCAGGAAGAAGAAGCAGCGGCACGGGGAGGCCGTGGTGCCACCTCGCTCCCTGTTCGACCGCGCTGTGCCAGGCCTGCTGAAGGTGCGCCGAGAGGGCAAGGAGCAGAAGAAGAACATCCTGCTGAAGCAGCAGACGCAGTTCGCCAAGCCCCTGCCTACATTTGCCAAACCCGCGGCCGAGTCAGGCCAGGACAGCCCCGAGTGGCTCATCAGTGAGGACTGGGCTCTCCTGCAGGTGTGCAGCATGGGGGCCAGGCCTGGGGATGTAGGCATGGGTGTCCACTGCCCAGCGGTGTCACAGCATGTGCTGTGGGTGCCTGTATGGCTCCACACTCATGACCTTCCTTGCACCCCGTCTCCAGGCTGTGAAGCAGCTGCTGGAGCTCCCCCTGAACCTCACGATTGTGTCGCCTGCTCACACACCCAACTGGGACCTGGTCAGCGATGTGGTGAACTCGTGCAGCCGCATTTACCGCTCCTCCAAACAGTGCCGGAACCGCTATGAGAATGTCATCATCCCACGAGAGGAGGGCAAGGTGAGCACCCCTGTGCCAGGCCTCAGTGCCAGCATCACCGGGAGTGCCCGGACACGCCAACAGCTCCACTGTCTCAGTGAGCAGCACCCAGTGGCAGGGCGGTTGGTCAACATCCTTGGCACTTTGCTGCACGTGCCGGGGATGCTGATTCGTTGAGAGTACAGCTGAGTGAGCGGAGGGTCCCCCCTGAAGGCTTCCCCAGGACTTGGGCCCACCAGGGGCCTTTCCTAGCTGCTTGCTGCATGGATGCCTTGCTGACGGTCAGTGTGCGGCCTCGTTGTCCACTTTGTTCCAGAGTAAGAACAACCGCCCCCTGCGCACAAGCCAGATGTACGCCCAGGACGAGAACGCCAGCCACACGCAGTTGTACTCCAGCCACTTTGACTTGATGAAGATGACCGCGGGCAAGAGGAGCCCCCCGATAAAGCCACTGTGCGTCCCTACCAGGCGGGCTGGACACACACACACATACTCACTGCCTCCCCACTCCCTGCTTGTGCCCGTGCCCCGTGTAGTCACTGTGCTCTCTGTCTCCGTCCTACAGGCTCGGCATGAATCCCTTCCAGAAGAACCCCAAGCACGCCTCCGTGCTGGCGGAAAGGTATCTGTGTCCTGTGGCCCTCTCTGGCCCAGGCTCTCCTTCCCCATGCTCAGGGATGGGGCAGCATCTGCTTCGGCGACCCTGGGATGGTGCCCTAGGGAGAGTGTACGAAGGTGTGTGGAGCCAGCTGGGTGAGACAGGCCCTTGCTGGGGGTGCTGCGTGCTCTGAGGGCGGCATCTGACGCACCAGCTGGGCTGCCCTGCCTCCTCCTGTCACTGCCCACTGCCCACACTGCAGGCCTGGGCCAGTGGCACCCTCGTGGGGAGCACCTGTGCTGGGAGCCACACTCGTGTTTTAGAATGCATGCCTGTAATCTCCATTTCTCTCTTCTCCTTTCAGTGGGGTCAACTACGACAAGCCCCTGCCCCCGATCCAGGTCGCATCCCTTCGCGCGGAGCGAATCGCCAAAGAGAAGAAGGTGCAGCTCGGCTTCTTCTGGTTGGGTGCCGAGCGGTGCTTGCTCGCGGGGTGCCCCCCTCACGTGCTCTCCCCTCCCTCCTGGCGTTCTAGGCCCTGGCCGACCAGCAGAAGGCCCAGCAGCCAGCCGTGGCACAGCCTTCACAGCAGCCCCCGCCGCCGCCACAGCCACCACCCCCGCCAATGCCCCAGCCTCAGCAGATTGCCAGCCAGCAGACCACTGGGCCACCTGCACCAACCCCGGCCCCGGCCCCAGCCCCGGCCCAGCCCCCACCTCCACCCCCGCCGCCACAGCCACAGCCAAAAGCACAGCCAGCAATCACCACGGGAGGCGGCACTGCCGTGTTGGTGAGTGGCCACCTCCCCCGTCAGCCTGGTGCACACTGCCTCGGCTTTCTGTTGGGCGCCTCAGCGAAGACAGGTCAAGGCCCATCTGCCTGGACATGGTGGGCTTGCCCATCCTTGACCATGACCAAGGGCACAGTCACGTTCGCACGCACACGTACGCTCCCTGAGAGGCCCAGGCATCTCTTCTCAGAGAAGCAGTGGGGAGTTAGGGGTGAAGAACCCTGAAAACTGAGGGACACACCACTTGTCTCCTTGAAGCGTGTAGAGCAGTCACACACTCTTCCGGGCCGTGGAGCTAACAGGGAGTGTGCAAGGGGAAGGCCCCTGGGCCCAAGGCCTCCCCACTGGCTCTGGTGGGTCTGGCTGTGTGTGTGCACCAGTCAGATGGGAAGCGAGCCAAAGGGGCAGATGCACCTGAAGGGTGCGAGTCAGCAAGACACTCAGGTGAGCCCTTTTCCCCTCACAGGCGGGCACCATCAAAACGTCGGTCACAGGGACGAGCATGGCCACTGGTAAGCGAGCCCAAGAGTGCACTGAGACCACACTGGGGCCTCTCTCCGCCTCTTCTCACGCGCCTCTGCCCACAGGCACTGTGAGTGGAAACGTGATCGTGAACACCATCGCCGGCGTCCCAGCCACCACCTTCCAGTCCATCAACAAGCGCCTCGCCTCCCCCGTGGGGCCTGGAGCTCTCCCTGTGAGTGACCCTGCCAGGGTAGACCCTGGGGGAGGGGAGGTGTGTGTGTGGGGTGTCGCATGTTCTCTCAATGAGAGAGTGACTGCTGATGGGCTGTGACCAGACCTGGGCACCGGGTGTCTTCAGGGCCGGCTTGGGCAGGGGGAATGTCTTCCTCAGACCCGTCTGAGGGGGCAGGGGTCTGACAAGGTCCCTGAGTAGGTGGGCCATGAGAAGGTGTCAGGTCACCTCACAGCACTGCCACACAGTTTGAGGGTGCGGGGCTGAGGAGGACGTGTGTGAGAGGGCCAGTGGACGCAGGGCAGTACCTGTGCCCTCAGGGGCTCCCGGTGTCTGCTGCCCCCTCCCTGGTCATCCTAGGGGTTGGCATCAGCTTTGCTGAGGGTCGAAAAGGGTGGCTAGCCAAGGTTTTGTGCCTTTGCTGCATTGGCTGCTGCTTCACCTGCTGGTCAGATGTCAAGGTCTCCGGAGGCAGAGTGGACATGGGGTGCTCTCACTCAGGCAGGAACCCAGGGGTCCCTAGGCTTTGAGCCCCATTTGATCCTGACCTCCCTTAGACCAGGGATTGCTATGGTGGACACTTGGGTGCCAGGATAGGGCACTTGAGGGTGACACAGGGGCAGGGTGGGTCAGGAGTTTTTTTAATATTCCTTCTTGGGGCCAGAGTCTGAGTGGGGCCAGAGGAACCTGGCAGCCTAGCAGGGGTAGGTGGTGCTATCAGATAAGCTGCCCAGAGCTATGGGCCCTTGCCCCACTCATGTTCGGGCTTCCTGGGACCGGTCTCACAGTACTCTGCAGTGGTCAGGGGCCAAGGTCTAGGGCGTGTCACCCCTGGTTTCAGCATTGGCGCTGCCTCTTCCCACCAAGCAGAGACCTGAGCGCATGCACGTCGTGTCATCACTTCCTCTTTTAGGCATCTGGCGGCTCCACACCTGCTCAGGTGGTCCACACCCAGCCCCGAGCCGTGGGCTCCCCCGCCACAGCTTCCACTGACCTGGTATCCATGGCGACAACTCAGGGCGTACGGGCTGTCACATCTGTCACCACCCCTGCAGTGGTCACTACCAATCTGACACCCGTGCAGGCCCCAGCCCGCTCTCTGGTGACTCAGGTGTCTCAAGGTAAAGCCTCCTCTCTGCAAAGTGGTGGTGCCAGGGGACCCACGGCCAGCTCTCATGAGCCTCCTCTTTTCCAGCCACAGGGGTGCAGCTCCCGGGAAAGACCATCACGCCCGCCCACTTCCAGCTCCTCCGGCAGCAGCAGCAGCAGCAACAGCCAGCAGCCTCGCAGGTGCAGGTCCCGCAGGTGCAGGGCCAAGCCCCGTCTCCAGCCCAGATCAAAACCGTTGGGAAGTTGACCCCGGTGAGCGGCTTTCCAGACCAGCCTCGTGTGCCTGTGTGCTCCTGTGTGAGGGCACTGCAGGGCAGGGCATGCTCCCTGCAGTGTTGGCTCTCAGGCATCTCTACGCTCTGGGGTCTGTGCCTGTTTCCAGCCTTCCTGCTCACTTCCCACAGGAGGCAGGGATACACATGCTTCTCCAAGTCTGGCCCCCAGTGTCCCAGCGGGCCTGCTCTGGCTGGTCTGTGCCGCCTGTGCTATGGTCTCTTTGACTGCCTTTGTCTTGGCCGGAAGGGTTCTCTGTAACCGCCATGGGTGGGAATGGGGCAGAACATATTGGCCGGGGTCAAACAAGCAGCACTGTGAGGTCGAGCGAGCTCCCTCGGTCTTGTTTCAGCCCCCAGCTACCTTGAGTCCTTGGGACTACTTGCCAGTATACTAGCCTCACTGGCTGCTGCTGTTGAGTGACGTCGAGTCAGAACTGACTCATAGCATCCCTACTGTGTACAGCAGAACAAAACACTGCCCAGTCCTGCACCGTCTTCCTGACTGTGAAGTGTGAGCCCATGGTAGCAGCCACTGTGTCGATCCGTCTCACGGACGGGCTTCTTCTGTTTGGCTGCCCTCTGCTCTAGCATGATGTCCCTCCGGGGACAGGTCTCACCTGGCAGCAGGTGAGATGAAGTCTCACCATCCTTTCCTCTAAGTAGCATATTCTGGCTGTACCTCTCCCAAGACAGATTGGTTCTTTTGGCAGTCCATGGTACTTTGAGTGTTCTTTGCCAGCACCGTTGGTCAAATTCGCCTATTCTTTGATCTTCCTTGTCCGTCGTACGGCTTTCACATGCATGTGAGATGATTAAAAATACCATGGCTCGGGTCAGGTGCACCTTCGTCCTTGCTTTTCAACACCTTTGAGAGGTCTTGTGCAGCAGATTCACCCAGTGCTGTGCGTTGTTTGGTCTCTTGACCAATCCTTGACAGCTTCCATCTCTTCTCTGTTTGTCGTGATGCCACTGCTGGTTCACTTGTGAGGATTTGGGTCTTCTTTGCCTTGAGTGGTCATCCGTGCCAAAGGCTGCAGTCCTTGATCTTCGTCAGCAAGTGCCTCAAGTCCTGCTCCCTTTCCGCAAGCAAGGTGGTGTCATCTGCATATCACAGGTTGTTAACGAGCCTTCCTGTCGTCCCTGAGGCCACATTCTTCTTCATAGAATCCAGCTTCTCTCATTATTTGCTCAGCAGACAGATTGAATAAGTGTAGTGAGAAGATACAACCCTGACGCACACTTTCTTGATTTTGAGCCATGCAGTTTCCCTTGTTCTGTTCGCACTACTGCCCCTTGATTGATGTACAAGTTCGGCACAAGCCCAGTGAGATGTACTGGACTTCTCATTCCCTACTTTGTCTTGATCCACACAGGTAGATGCCTTGGCAGAGTCAATAAGACACCGTGAACGTCTTTCTGGTGTTCTCGGGTTCCAGCCGAGGATGCATCTGACATCAGCAATGACATTCCCTGTTTCACGTCCTCTTCTGAATCCGGTCGGGAACTTTGGCGGCTCCTGTCAGGGTGCTGCTGCAGCCGTTCTTGGAAGGTCTTGACACAGTTCACTTGCGTGTGCTCTCAGTGATGCTGTCAGTGATCTGGGCGTCTGTTAGGTCCCCTTCCTTTGGAACGGGCGCATACATGGGTCCCTTCCAGTCAGTCTGTCAGTCACACATCTGCCTTCCAAGTTTCGTTCCAGATTTTGTCCAAAGAACCTTTCAGTATTGCAACACATCACTTAATTGTCTTTCTTGAGTTCTTTCCATTTAAGAGAGGCTGAGCGTGCTCTTCCTGTTTGTTTTTCTCTAGGTCTTTGCACCTTTCATTACAATGTTTTACTTGCTTTTCTCCAGCTGTCCTTTGAAATTTGCCATTCAACTCGTTGACTTCATCTTTTCTCCCTTTGACCTTAGCTGCCCTGTGATTAAGAGGAAGCTTCAGAGTCTCTTCTGACAGCCACTTTAATCTTGCTTCTTTCCTTCCGTCTCCTCAATGACCTCTTGCTTGTCCTCGTGCGTGGTGCTCGTGATGTCCTCCCACAGCCCCTCGGGTCTCTGCCGTGAGTGTTCCGTGTGTCTGATCTGTTCTTGAGATGTTCTGAACACTCCGATGGGATGGACTCCACGTTGGATCTTGGCTCTCAGCGTCTTGTTTTCATTTCTTCAGCTTTAGCCTGAACTTGCACATCTCTTCCCCCAGGTGTAGTCACTGTGACGTCTGATTCCAGCTGGAGATCACGTGTGAAGTTGCCTTTTGTGTTGTTGACAGAAAGTATTTGTGATAAAGAAGTCATTGGCCTTGCAGAATTCGGCCATAGGACCTCCAGCTTTGTTTTTAATCACCAAGATCATATTTTCCAGCTGCAGTTCTTTCCTGTTTCCAACTTTTGTATTCCAATCGCCCATCATTATCAGTGCATCTTGATGTCATGTTTGATCAAGTTCAGACTGAAGGTGTTGATAGGATTTAATTTCTGCGTCACTGGATGCAGACTTTGTTGCGTGGGTTTGAATCACAGTTGTGTTGGCTGGACTTCCCTGCGCTTGGGTGGACATTATCCTGCCCCAGATCTTGACGATGGGACTCCATCCCTGCATAGTGAGCCCAGTGCCTGTCTGCTTTAAAATGGCCAATACCCGTCCGTTTCTGCTCACTAACACCTCGCTTGTTGATCTCTGTGTGTTCCATTTCTTTTTTATAACTTCTGTTTTCCTAGACTCACACTTTGTACATTCCACGTTCTAATTATTAACTGATGTTTGCCGCCGTTTCTTCTCATTTTGAGTCATGCCCCATCAGTAAATGAAGGTCCCGGAGACTACTCCATCCACGCCATTATGGTCGGCTCTGCTCTGTGAAGGCAGCTTCCTGTAAGTCTAATTCTGAGTGCCTTCCGGCCTAAGGAGCTCAACTTCTGGCACCGTCCGTCTCTGACAGTGTTCTGGTGCTGGTCATGAGGTTTTCAGTATCTGACATTGGCTGCTTACGTTTACATTAATTCAAATGAAATAATAAAACACTCACTTCCTCAGTCCACTGGCCACATTTCAAGTGCTCGTTGGCTACCTGTAGCTGAGACTACAGCACTAATCACTGCAGACAGTTACGCTGGACAGTGCTGAAGAGAATTTCGGGGGCCGAGCTCTCAGACCTGGCGCAACAGGGGGGAGCTGCCTCGTACACAAGCTACTGTTCAGTCCTTCCTCCACCTCTCACTCTTCGCCCTGCCCCGTCGCCCACTCACTGGCCGCTACCCCTCACTTCCCAATCCGAGCAAGTCAGTTTCACATGTAGTTCTGAAGTCTGGTAGTCACGGGCTGCAGTGTAACTTTTCTAACGGACCCCATCAGCGTGTTTCTTTTGAGAAGTGGCCTCTGAAGTAATAAGCCACCTGGAGACTGGGTGGCAGGAAGTGCTGGGTCGGCAATCAGGCTGCTGCTTCTAGGCTATCCATACCCTTAGAGCCACCCTGTGTGTCCCCATCTGTGAGAGGCCAGGCCCCAGTGCTTTGGTGTGAGCCCTGCCGGCCATCAGAGCCTGTTTCTTGTGTTTGGGGACAGAATGCCATTTTATGTGTTGTTTTGTTGTTATTGTTGACAACGCTGTCTATTACGAGTTGCGTGAGAGGTGACAGAGCAGCTCGGCTTTCCATGAAAAGATTCATAACCATCCCACAGTAGGGCACGGGCGTCCTCTGAGGGGTGCGGCAGGGCCCTGGAGAGCATGCTTGCCCCTTCAGTGCCTGAAAGCGCCGATTTGTCTTTCAGGAGCACCTGATCAAGATGCAGAAGCAGAAGCTGCAGCTGCCCCAGCAGGCACCCTCGCAGGCCCCACCAGGCCCCCCACCACCCACGCCCCCGGTTCAGGCACAGCCCCCACAGGCCCCACCACAACAGAGCACCCAGCTCACCACGGTCACAGCCCCTCGGCCCGGCGCGCTGCTCACGGGCACCACTGTGGCCAACCTCCAGGTGGCCCGGCTCGTAAGTCTGCGTTCTCAGAAGTGTTCTCTTGGGTTGGTTTCAGTTGGACTGTGGGGTCCGCTCAGAACTGTGCCAGTTGCTTCAACCAGTTTCATGTGGTATAACCTGTTTTCATTCTGAGACCATGGAGTAGTAGTGCCGTGAAGGGAAGCACAGTTTGTGTGAGGAGCCAGGGAGTGCAGAGCAGCGCCTGTCATGCATGCACCACAGTAGTGGGAGCTGGAGGATTCCCACCTCGAGTGGGCCGGTGTGGAGGAGCAGAGGGCTTCCACAGGGCACTGGCAAGTAGTGGTGGGCAGATGGGCAGTGAGGGTCTGACACCAGAGCAGCACAGAGACCTGCACAAGGGGGCAGCAGGAGCCTTCAGCCTGGCCTAGAGAGCGAGCGCAAAGACTGCCCTGGCAGGACCGGGCCTGCAGGGCCTTGCAGGGTTGCTGGTACTTACTGCAGGTGTCTGGTCGAGAAGCCTGTCTCAAACGTGTCAGACCAGTTATGAAGCGACCAGGCCCACAAGTGTGTGCCGCATGGCCCAGAGAAAGCATAAGTGGCCACGACCCAGGGTTGAACTAAAGACCACAGCACACTCGGCGGCGAGTATTAAGCTATTTGGACACTGGGTTCTAGTTCTGTTTGTCTCAGCGATGGCTGTGAAAGGGAGAGAAATAGACAGCAGCTGCTTGATGCCCACGTGTTACAGCTGCTGCACAGTCCACAGATGGGAACAAGGGCTGGGAGGCCATATACGCATGTTGCTATTTATTTGTGAGTGGATTGAGGACAGGTGACCTGTTGTGTGGACTTGTGGAAGTGGAGCCGCCAGGCCGTCCATGGATGCAGTGGAGGTTGGTGCTGGGCGAGGAGGTATGCCACGCAGGGATAGGCCACAGCAGGTCTGAAGGGGCAGCCAAGGACGGGGCAGTAGGGAAGGCCTAGGACAGTTGGTCAGAGATAGCTGGGAGATTGAGTTGCACGAGCTTGTAGCTTTGGTCCCTCTGGCTGGCAAGGTCAGTGGCTCCTGTGTCTGGACACCACTGGACATTCTGCCTTGGCAGGTGGCCAGTCCGAGGACGCCTGCCCCTCAGCCCTCATAGAACTCGCTGTATTGTCAGAGGTGGCCTCACCCATCGCTCTCTCTGCAGACCCGCGTACCCACCTCGCAGATGCAAGGGCAGACACCCCCAACAGCCCAGGTGGCCCTGGCGAAGCCCCCCGTGGTGTCAGTGCCGGCAGCTGTGGTCTCCTCGCCCGGGGTTACAACACTTCCCATGAACGTGGCCGGGATCAGCGTGGCTATCGGGCAGCCGCAGAAAGCAGCAGGTGATAGTGGGCGTCTGCCCTGCGGACGCTCGGAGAGGGGGCGCACGGCACACGGTGCTTGGCAGCCCATTCTGTGGACTGCCTAAGGCACGTCCCATGCATGTGTGTTGCTGCGAACAAAGATCTCTGAGCTTTCCAAGTCCACGTTTGGCCCTCCGATTTAATCCTTGATCTTCCCAGTCTGCCAGGCATTGGAGTAAATGCCCAAGATGAGCCCAGACACAGCTGGTGGGGGACTGAGGGGCAGCCGAGTCTGTAGAAGGGCGTGGCTGCCCACTGACACAGCCGTGCGTTCGCAGGGCAGACTGTGGTGGCACAGCCCGTCCATGTGCAGCAGCTGCTGAAGCTCAAGCAGCAGGCCGTGCAGCAGCAGAAGGCCATCCAGCCGCAGGGGGCCCCCGGCCCCGCTGTGCAGCAGAAGGTACGCAGCTCCCCTGTCACGTTTGGGCTTGCCCAGCGTAGGCACAGGCTCCAGGGAAGAGGGTTGGCTGAGTGGAGCCTGTGTCAGGCTTGGGGCTGTGAACTCTAGTTTGTGTGCTGGGCACCCCAGGGTCATGTGAGGCTCCCCTGTGTGTGCTGTGACAGGGGTCCTCAGTGGGGCTCAGGAGAGGCCTGCCGCCTGGAGGGACTGGGTCAGGCCTGACCTGCAAGCACATCAGGCTCTGTGTGCTGGTGACCCACGTGGGTTCCTGGGGCCGGGGGGGCCGGGAGGAGGGAGGTAAAAGAGCCTGGCCTGCAGCTACTTCTCTGCAAACTTGACTCCCTGAGCTGGCCATCCTGCACCTCGGACCCTCACCCTCGCCTGTGCCTGCTCCACAGATAACTGCGCAGCAGATGGCGGCACAGGGCCAGCAGCAAAAGGTGACCTACGCCACCCAGCCAGCCCTGAAGACTCAGTTCCTCACGACGCCCATCTCCCAGGCCCCAAAGCTGGCGGGGACACAGCAGGTGCAGACCCAGATACAAGTGAGTGTGAGGGCTGGGGTGCTAGCCAACTGGTTGCACTGTGCACATGAGAAGATAGCAGTCCCCACCTCCCGTCCACCTACCTTCTGTCCTGGCCCTGGTGACTCACCCGCTTTTCCACATCCCTGTGCCACTGAAGGGACCGTGTGGGTGGACGAGTTTGACTTGTGCAGCCCTGCTACGTGGAGCATGTGAGACTCCCCTCTTGGCTTCTTGGCTTCTTGGCTGTCACCACAGTGTCCTTACCTTCTGCTGTAGGGCAGCTGGGGGCATGGCGGCGCCAGGGCAGTGTGCAACAGCGCCCTTGCTGCTTTCTGTGCAGATGCGGGCATGTGGGCTGCAATGTAGCTGTGCTGTGGTGGGCGCAGGTTCACTGCCCCACAGCAGTGGTGCCCCCGTGCATGCGCCCACGGGAATGGCTGACCCCGTCAGGTTGCCCCTTGTACTCTGGAGCAGGGTATCTCAGGGGCTCTGGGCACTTGTGCACAGAACCCACTCAGCTCTGTCCATCTGGATTTTGCCTTCTGGGCAGTAGGCTTCCTCTGCTTCCCAGCTGGCAGCATCTTCTCCCCTATTCTATGATGTCACCTGACACACAGGCTTTCTTCAGGTGAATGCACTGGAACTTGCGGCCTATGTTTGTCATTTCTGAGTAACTGCTTGTGACATTCTGCCCCAGGGGCTCTTATCGCTGGGATCCTGATCCCCTGGACTGGGCTTGGCAGCATCACTTTGCCCCAACGTCACTACATTGCTAAGCGCGGACACAGAGTCCTCCCTTACCATCCTTCCCTCTGCTGAGCATGGCCCTGCTCTGGGCCCTGAAGCCCGGTGCCAGCATCACACGCACACATGTGCTCCCACATGCGTGCTAGTCCCGCTTGCTCCTTGCACACATACACTCACATCAGTGCCTCCTCCGCAGGCACACGTGCGTGCCATTCCCTGTTCCCCCACTCACACACCCACACACCCACAAGCCCTTACCTTTCTTATGCACACACCACTGCCTCCCTCACAGGCACCCATGCCATTCGCTCCCCTCCCATGTGCACATCTCCCCCTTCTTGCAGCCTCCTCTCCCCTGTTCCACTTGGTCGTTCTCCCCAACTCCTACAGTGGCTCTGCACTAGGCTTGTGCAGGCCTCCCCCATGCCCCTGCTGCTCTCCACTCTGTCTGCCCCTGTGTTCTGAGTTCCGGGGCAGTTGGTCTTTCAGCCCCCCTTGGGCTTTGTTTGTCCACTTGTTTTCTTTTTGCTCCTCTCCTGCCTTACTTCCTTTTGAGCTCTTTCTTTATTCTTTTCTCAAATCCCCTCTCTGCTCCCTCACGTTCGCCCTGGGATCCCACATGCTCAACAGCTTCTCAAGGCATCCAGGTCCCTCGCCTCGGGCCTCTCTCTGAGCGGGGTCTTCTTGTTCACACGGCGGCAGCCTCTGCTCCTCACAGTAAAGGTTGCCGCTGTCCTCATGGGACCCTGACCTTCCCACCAGGGCACTCGGCCTCTCTGGAGTTTCCCTCCGTGTTTGAAAACGCCTCTTCACTGGGATTCACAGAAGGTGTTCTGCCTACCTCTGCGCTCTAGCCAGGGGTTTGTGCTCTTACTACACCATTGCCCGTGTTCTAGCTTCCCCTATCGGTCGTGGATTGTCCCTGTGCTGCAGAGGAAACCCGTCTCTCCTCGCTCCCTCTGAACTGCTCTTCTTATCTTTCTGCGGCCTCCTCCATGACAAGTCAATGCTAAGCTGTCGGCTCTCCCATCCCGTCTCTCACCAGTTGTCTTCTGTTAGGATGGTGCCTCGGCCTGTGTTCTCCACTGTGAGAAAGGTGCTGAGGGGCTGTCGCTGCCCTCCTCTGGCTTTCCTGCTGCCCCAAGGCAAGGGTCAGACGTGGCCTACCCCTCCATCTTTCTTTGCCCCTTCTTAGCACCAGTCTTTCCTCCCATAGCACGCCGTTTCCCTCCAGGGTTTGAGAATTGGTTGCAGCGGCCATACAAGATTCACAGACAAACTCACAACTAGAGGGGTGTATTAGGGAAGTTAACACGTGACCACAAGTCTGGATCAAGAAACCGTAAGGAGAGTTACTGGTTCACAGTAGCACCTCTCCTCGGCCAGCAGCTAACTCTCTTTCCGGTCCTCAGCCTCTTCATCATGTGGTCCCTTGGCGTCTGCCTGCCTCATGGCCCACAGGGGCCACGAAGCCCAGCTATGCTCTGCCTCACAGTCGCATGGCGGTCAAGCTTTTGCTTCGTTCTGTGTCATGACCTCCATGCCTCAGCCTCTGGGGCCTGTGATCTCAGCCTCTGCCGCTTCGGACAGATCTAGAACATGCTCCACTGCTGGCTCGTCTTCCGTGGTGCCAACATGGCTGTTACACAGGGATGGCTTTAATGAAGGAGAGAAAACACGGTGGTACTTAAGTCACACCCTCTACTAGATTTAATCCCACCGTATTCCTGTCCAGTAAGTAGTACAGCAGAAAACTCCCTCTCAGCTGGCATTAGAGCCACAGGCCCAGAGGTGTATCCCTGGCAGGGTCTCTGGAAGCGGCTCCTTCTCATCCGCCCTCAAGTCTCCTAACATTACTTACATTTCCTATTTCGTAGCCTCTCTTATGAATTCTACGAAACAAATCTCACACCACCCAAGACCTCACACAGCCAGGGTCCCACAGGCACTGCCTCTGCTCCATGAGGCCATTTGCGGTGTCATCTGGTGGTGGTTTTTCTGCATACAAAATTGAGACGGGGAGAAGGGAGCTCATTGTCTCTGCACATACTCGTGTGCTACATGTGGGTTTCTCTCTCGTCAAAGGTTGCAAAACTCCCCCAAGTGGTCCAGCAGCAAACAGCTGTGGCCAGCATCCCACAGGTGGCCACAGCGTCCCAGCAGGTGAGTTCTGGGCAGGCTGGGTTCTCGTGCACAGGGACTCTTTCCAGAAGACTGAATGGGTCTTTGGTCTGTTTTGTCTGTTTGTGTGTGTACACATAAACACACACACACAGCATTGTAAGATCAAAGAGAACAGTGGGAGGCTGGGTTCTTGTGCACGGGACTCTTCGCAAGGCTGTCTTTCTAATGCTCTGGAGGATGCTGGGGGCGGTGTGGAGAGGTGTTGCTGTATCCAGGGTTCTAGCTTGTGTGTCTTCTCCGATGTTCCGTGCAGGCCTCTCCACAGACAGTTACGCTCACACAGGCGACTACAGCTGGCCAGCAGGTCCAGATGATCCCCACGGTGACCGCCACGGCCCAGGTGGTGCAACAAAAGCTCGTCCAGCAGCAAGTCGTGAGCCCAGCGTCCACCCAGCTTCAAAGCCCTGGGGTCCCCAACCCAGCCCACGGCCCGGCCAGCTCTGAGAGCCCGAGTCCACAGCCCAAACTACAGATGCGAGTGCCCGCTGTCAGGTTGAAGACCCCCACCAAGCCTCCGTGCCAGTGAGTGGGCTGAAAGCAGATGACCCAGATGCCTCACCATCCTGCACACATGTCTGCCGCCTCTCGGAAACCGTCCCGCCAGTCCAAACCTCGGACAGTGTCACATAAGGTGCCCCACACTGGGACAGCTGTCCTCGAGTCAGGGTGCGTGGTCCTTCTGTTACAGTGTACCCGCACTCAAGAACAAGCCCGTCCAGTGCCCCTGCTCTGTATTGTGTGACTCACGGAAAAGGTGACAGTGGCAACTTCTATGAAGCCTTCAGTTTTCATTTCCTTCTCCATCCGTGTGGTGTTTGCACGTGATATGGCCCTTTGGAGCGTGCAGTGCATGGCTCTCCGCGGGTCTGAGAAGCACATTCTCTTCCTGCCCAGAAGGTTTCAGCGCAGAGAAGGCTGTGTGCTTCTCTTCCTGCCCCGACAGAGGTGACGTGTGTTCGTTGTGACGGGGCGTGTCTGGGACTGATGCCTGTCAGAGCACAGTCATGATATACCCCCAGCTGTGCTTGCATCTCATTCCAGAGGAGCCAGTGTAGCCCACCCCACCTGTCATGTGGTCACGCACAGGGACCTGCACTGAGAGCCACACGCACATTTGTGCTGCTGCTGCTGCTGCTGCCCCTGCCCTGGCGTGGACTGTGCTGATTTCCCTCCACGACCTTGGTGACATGCATATCTTGACAAATGTAAGACCCATGATAGCACCTGAGCGCCACCATGCTGCCCTGTTACTCTGTTAGCTGAGTGGTGGACGTGGGTGGTGTCAGCTGAAGTGGGGGCGAGTTGTCCCAGACCCACCCCAATTGCCCTAGCCTGGGCCTTGTCTGGAGAACCTGGAAGTGTTAACACAGAGAAGGGTCCATGTCTACCCTTCTCGTAGACGTGGCAAAACAGCATAATGACAGATAAGAACACTGGTCTCTTTGAGTCCAGCAGGCTGGCCCCCTCTGGGCCTCTGCTGTGCCTGGCAGGGTGGGGAGGTGTGCCCTGTTGGGGAGGGAGCCCAGGATCTACTACGTTCTACTTGATGACCGTAAGACCTCAGATACAAGTTTAAGGATGTTGATTGACAAGTGGCGTCTTCTCATCTTAAAAGTTTTTCACCAAAACCAGAAGTGAAGTATGAGTGTCCACCTGCTGTGGACAGATGTGGCTGTGGCAGCTGGTCTGGTCCAAGAAGTGGGGTGACATGAGGTAGCTAGCTGTGCACTGAGTCTGTTCTGAAAACTTGTTTGTATGTTGTTTGGAAAGGTGTGCCCTCCCTGTCTTGGCACTTGCAGGAACATGAAGGCAGGCGTCAGTCCTGTTGCCGTCTCTCCCATGTCAGTCCGCAGACATCAGCCGAGCCACAGCAATGAGGCCACATTTGGGGGTGGGGGTGGGATTATTTAGTTCCTGATGAGAAATTATAAAACTCTAGTGTTGAAAAAGGAATTAACAGTTTAGAAGATTGAAAATACCAAAACCGATTTAGTAGAGCCTCTTCCCTGACAGCAAACTCAATCTTTGTGGCCAGTGTGATGGGGCCGGCCGAGGACGCTCTGTGCGGGTGCCCACAGGGCCAGGACTGCCCACGGCTCTTCTTCACAGGCAGAGCTGAGTACACAGCCACCCCTCGCCCAGCTACTTCCACCCTCACCTGATCCCTTGCTCTGTCCTGCACGTTGGTCAGTGGTCTCTCATATGACAACACTGCTTTAGAACGTGAAAGCCCCTGTGACCTGGGGCCCCAGGGAGAGACAAACGGCAGCTCCGCAGAGAACACGGCTGGGTTCTGATCACCAGCAGGGGGAGAGCCCTGCCTTTTCTTGTTAGTGTGAGCAGAAAGACTGTCCTGCCTGCAATGTGTTCCCCAGTGCAAAGTAAGCAACAGAAATATTTGTGCTTGACTTAGTAACGTTTAGATGTTGACAGTGACCTGAGTAGGATTCAAGATAGTAAAAAAAAGTCTCCCTTCTGGCTCCCTCTGCAGGTTGGTTAAATTTTCCACATCTAAGACTGATAGTAAGTGTAGGAGTTTAGGAAGTTCTTGTCCAGGCCCTCAGACCACTCTTGGTAGCTACATTCTGCTTTACTTGCTAATCAGGATCCATACTAATACCACACATAGTGATTCAGAGGCATAGAATATAAAACAAACAGCAGCCAGAAACCACTGCCAGGCTTAGCTCTCATTGGCATTGCTTGTTGGGAGAGCCATTTGGGCAGTACAGGTGGGGACCCCACTCCTGTTCAGGTGTGGGCCTGGCAGGCAGAGGCCACCTTCTGCAGTCTTCATTGTTGATGTTACCTCCTGTAACCAGAACGCTGTTGAGTTTTAAAATATGAACGAATGAGACAAATTGTAAATACTTTGTAAACAAGCATTTGTACTTGGATGGCAGGCCTTTAAAGGGCACGCGAATCCTACCGTAAAGAGGTAAATAAATCGACCTTTTGTACACTCTTGTTTTGTTTTTCCTGGAAAGCTCAGGTTTACTGTAAGGTGCAGAAGTGCACCACACCTTGCGCGAGCCCACGGCTGATTGGCCCGCAGGCCAGTGGGCACCGGCTTTATTGGGGCGTGCGGGGTCCTTCCTCAGCCTGGTTTCATCAGAGTGCGCTGCTCGGGGGGCCTAGTTTCACTGCGGCTGAGGTGATTGAGGGTGCCTGGCCTGCACCCTCCCTCCACCGGCGTCCCCGTGTCCTGCAGCGCCCACCGAGTTTGGGGCTCCCACAGCGTTTGTTCTCGTCCCCAGCGATTGGTTGTCAAGTGGATGCTCAGTCCAGGTTACAGAAATCTGGCTTAGGGCACTCTTCCTCCATCGCGGCTGTCAGTTCGCCCAACAAGGCACCATGGGAATGGGCCCACAGGAACCACCAGGTCCTGGGGCATTTCTTGTCCCCACTTTAGAAGAAGCACCAGGCCGTTCTCAGGGGTGGCGCCATTTGACAGTCCCACCAGCAGGGCGTGAGGGCTCCAGGCTCGTAGCCCCTCCAGTGTTTGTCATTTTCTGCGGTTTCAAACTAGGCCAATGGTGCCTGGTGGCGACATGGATTAAGCGTTGGGCTGCTAACCTCAGGCCAGCAGTTCAAAACCACCAGCAGCCCTATGAGCGAAAGACGAGGCTTTCTACACTCGTAAGCAGTTCTACCCTGCCTACCGAGTCACAATGCATCAGGATCAGCTCCATGGAGCGAGACTGAATTTTTGTTACCTCTCAAAAGGTTTGGTGCCTGGCATAGGAGAGTCATTTCACCGAGTCCAAGTTAGAAAAAGTAGTTTATTGCAGGGGGTCAATAGCAGAGAGGCAGACAGCAAAGCACTCTGCTTTGATGACACCCCACTGTGTTCAGAATACAGAGCTTATATATTTGTTACTTGGGGAAGTCATCTACAGGGGTTTTACTGGGTTTTAGGATAACCATGGGATAGAGAGCATGTTGACCATGAGCAAGCAGTCAAAACAATACAATTCTTTCAATCTTTGGCCAGCCTAGGATGCCTCTCTTGGCTAACCAGATAACAAGAATTATTATATGACAAGGGTGAGTCTCAGAGTTATCTGCAATCTCTTTCAGGAAATATTTGCCTCATGAGCAATGAATGCAGCAAGTGAATACAGATTCTAAAGAGACTCCAGTGGGAGTCAAAGAAAACATGCTGAAATCAGGCTCACCACAATCGGGAAAACTGGTGTGAGGCTAGCTACAGTAAGTAAATCAGTTTACACAGCTGCACCCTCACTTTCTTGATTTTCATCACTCCAGGTGGCGATGGTCTCGGACAGCCTTTCAGATGTTTGCTGCCTGTGCAAGTCCTCCGCCCGTTTTAAGGGCAGGAGTTCAGGAAGTTCTTGTCCCGGCCCTCAGACCTGGTCGGGTGATGTGTCTTTCTTCTTGTTGAGGTGTTGAAGATTTCTTGTTGCTGTTTTAAATTAGACGGTGTGTCGTAAAATACTTTACGTTTCAGGTTTGCTTTTTCTCTTTTACAACCGCTCAGAGCAGTGTCTGTACCGGCTGTAAAGAAGAAGGGGGTCTGTGCAGGCCCTGACCCTTCTCTCGCGTGCTCGTTATGAACAGTCCGTGACACACAAAGGAAAACATCGCCTGTGTAGCTGCACAAACAGTGACCGCATCCCCGTCACACGCCCCTCCCGCACTGTCCCCCATACGGTTCGTTGTTCTTTCCATACCCATCCTAACTCCACCCTGCTGCCCCTGGCACAGTCGTCAACTTTAAAAGTATTTTCCCGCCGTATTTTTCCTTTGTAATAATGGTATGAACTGTTTATGAGATCGATGACCTTTGCTGAGCACAATGCCCTCCTCCACTCTTGCCCTTATCACGAGGTGCTGGACAGGCTCGTCCTTGTGTTTTAAGGATGCACAGTATTCTATCGCGTGTGTGGATGTTCCAGTTTGTTTATTCATTCCTCCACAGATAAGGTTTTTTTTAATTGTTGCCATCTTTTTGCTATTACAGAAATTGCTGCGGTGAACATGGTGTGCATATGTCTGTGCTGTGTTCTTTATTTCTTTAGGGTAGCATAAAGTACAGAAACCGCAGGATCCATAAGATGTTTGTGTTTGCATTTGTTAGGGGAGCTCCATGTGTTTTCCACAGTAGGTCTACAATTCTGTAATCCCACCAGCAGTGTGTGAGTGTTCCAAGCTCTCCACCGCTTCTCCAGCCTTTTGTTTGTTTTAAAATTTTGCTGAGTGTCCATGTGAGGCGGTGTCTGCAGGTGCTGGGTTGTATATTTAGGTTCTCTATCCTTTCCACTGGTCTGCAATCTATTGCCACACCAATACCAAGCGGTTTTGATTACCGTAGCTATATAATAATTTTTAAACTCGGGGAGTGAAAGGGCTCCTACTTTGTTTTTATTTTTTAGTAGTGTCCTGTTTGCCCTAGATTTCTTTCCATTCCATATTAAATTAGTTTTTCTATTTCTTTGAGAAGTGTGCTGGGACTTGGATCAGCAATGTATAGGCTTTAGAGTGCTTTTGGTACTGTTGACATTTTTACGATATTACATCTTCCTGTTCATGCGCATGGGACATTCTTCCATTTGCATATGCCTCTTTTGGCTTCTTATAGAAATGTTTTATAGTTTGTGTAAGTCTTTTGTAACACATCTTGTTAGATTTATTCCTAAGTATTTTATCTTTTGGGTAGTTATTATAAATGGTATTGTGCTTTCAATTTCCTTTTCAGAATCCTTAATATACAAATAGGAGTTTGAAGTTTGCTGTTCCCATTTTGTTGAAAAAATTTTTTTAACCAGGAAAGGGTATTGGATTTTATCAAAGGCCAAAATCAGTTTTCTGCATCAACTGATAACATGTAGTTATTTTCATGTTTTATTGATGGGATGGATTGTACTGCTTGTTTTGCTAATGTTGAATTAGCCTGGTGTGAAACCCACTTGATCATGGTGGTTTTGCTTTTTCTAAGTTTTTTCCCTCCTGACCTCTCCCCTCCCCCACTCATCCCTGACTTCCATGTTTCTCCATAGCCTTCTAAACCTGTTTCTTTTTTTTTTTAAATCTGTTTCTTTTGGTGTGAAAACTATTTTTTAGTTTTCTTTTCCTTTTTTATTTTATTATAATTTTTAAAATCCCTTTATTGGGGGCTCTTAACAGCTCTTATAACAATCCATAAATCCATTGTGTCCAGCACATTTGTACATATGTTGACATCATCCTTTTTAAATCATTTTCTTTCTACTTGAGCCCTTGGTATCAGCTCCTCATTTTTCCCTTCCCTCTCCCACCCTTATGAACCCTTGATAAATTATTATTATTTTAATATCTGACACCATCAGCTGCCTCCCTTCATCCAAGTTGTTCGTCACCCTGGAGGTAGGGGTGGGTGGGGTGGGGGTTATATATCGATCATTGTGATCGATTTCCCCTTTCTCCCCCGACCTCACCCGCTGCCCTCATGGTATTGGACTCCCATTATCGTTCTTGAGGGGCTTATCTGTCCTGGATTCCGTGTGTCCAGAGAGCTCTATGTGTACCTGTGTACGTGTTCTGGTTTACCTGGGTTTGTAAGGTAGAACTTGGGTCATGATAGTGGGGTGGGGGAGGGGAAGCATGAAAACTAGAGGAATGTTGTGTTTCCTCATTGCTATGCTGCACCTTGGCTGGCTTGTCCCTTGTGACCCTTGTGTGAGGGGATGTCCAGTTGTCTACAGATGGGCTTTGGGTGTCCACTCTGCCCACTTCTTATCCTTTATAATAATGGTGTCATACAGTATTTATCTTTTTGATGTTGACTAAACTTTTTAAGTATAATGTCTTTCAAATTTGTCATGTGATGAGGCATTTGACAGTGTCAGTATTGTTTTTAAGAGGTGTATGATATTTCATTATGTGCACGCACCAGAGTTTATCCATTCCTAAACAGGTAGCCTTTTTGGTTGATCCCATCTTTTTGCAATTATAGAAACTGCTGTGATAAACATGGTGTGTGCATATGCATATATACATATATATTCGTATTGGTATAGACCAAGTAGAGCGATTGCAGGCTCATATGGTATTTCTGTTCACATTTGTTTAAGAACACACCATACTGTTTACCCCTCCACCCTCCTGGTATCACCCCTCTCAGCACTGGTCCTGAAGGGATTATCTGTCCTGGATTCCCTGTTTCCAGTTCCTGTCTGTACCAGTGTACATCCTCTGGTCTAGCCAGATTTGTAAGGTAGAATTGGGATCTGCACCCTGACTGGCTCGTCTCCTCCCCGAGACCCTTCGGTAAGGAGATGTCCAGTGGCCTACAGATGGGCTTTGGGTTCCCCTCCGCACTCCCTTAGAGCTGTTGTAGGACAGCTGCAGGAAAAGGCAAATGAACGCTGACAAGCTGGGTGACTAAAGGCCTGCAGGGGTGACCATCAGCTCCCATAATGCAGACAGGGAAAGGGGAAGTTGGGTCCAAGAAGGAGGGGAGGGGATTAAAAAGGCAGTCCCCAAGAAAGAAACCCTACTCTGGGCTGGCAGGGGGGTCACGGGTTGCAGTAAAGATCCGGGCAGCAGGTAAGCTGGTCGGAGTTTGAAGGGACTGACTCTCCTGGGCCAGGTGCTGAGGGGCAGCCGCTTTTTCAGTGGTTCCGTTGGCAGCTGACCCTCCCTCCTGCTGGCCTTAGAGAGGTGATTAGGGCTTGGGTTTGCTAATTAGCTTTCTGGTGAGCCTGGGATCTGCACGTGCTTCTGTCTGCTCCTTTCGGGTGTTAAAACGTTTAAACGCCATGTTTACCAGGTCATGGATAGGGATTTGAGGGCCATCCTCAGCTTTTCCGTTTCAATATCATGTTCAGTGAGGTCATAAGCCTGCGTAAGGTAATGGTGACTGTGGGGTTGGGGGCTGCAGGTGTTGCCTCAGAGGAGCTGAGTAGGGAGGGAGCCGGCAAAGGTGGGACAGAGACTCCAGGAAGTCCCACAGGTCCAGCTCAGGGAGGGGACGGTGTCTGGGTGCAGTCCCCTCAGCCTTTGGGAGCTGAGGGGGTAGCAGAGGGAGGTGATGGTGAGGGGCACCCAGAATATGGAGGAGGCTCTACTGGGGGCGCAGACAAGGAGTCGGGGGTTGTCGGGGGCCTGACTAAGTGTTTGGGTAAGAGATCTTGAGCAGGGTGACAGGTGGTAGAGAGGGGGGGGAGCGGAGAAAGAAAAAGACCTGGAGGAAGGGACCTCAGACCACTGTGAGTGCTCACAGAAACTGTCGAGGTCGTGGAGGATGTTAGGATCGAAAGTGCCGTTTTGGGCTAGTGCGACTCATTGTCTAATTGGTATTGAGGCCAAACTTGATTACAGAAAAAGACCATGTGCTTTGGGCGGCGATCGAGGAGCCAAACCCAATTCAGTAAGGTTGGCCAGTGGGCACTGTTTGGGCCGGGACCACGCAGCCCCTCCCCCAGTCTCTCAGAAGAAGGGCAATCTGCTGGACTTTGCAGTCCCTGCCTCCAGCATTCCCAGGAGCTGGCTCTCCAGGCAGCTATCTCCCAGCCCCTGCCCCCGCCTCTCAAGGCCAGAGCTGCCCGTGCAGCCTCTCCCCCCACATTCCAAGAAGCTGGTCTGGGAGGGACGCAGAGTGCAGCTGCAGCACCAGGAAGCCTCCCGTCTCCTTATCAGAGCAAGCACCGCAGCTCTCTCCACCTCATTTGCATATCTTCCTGACCCAAATCCTACAAACATCCCACTGCCCCACCAAGGGGCGCCTGACCTAACTCGCTGGGTCGCGGAACCCACCAGGAAGCTCAAGATGCTCCTGCCCCTTTCTCTGCTCTCCCTTCCCTCGCGGGAGCTCTTTCCCTGCCTCAATAAAAGCTTGTCATTTGGGCTCTCTGTGAATCCACTTGATGACTACGAATTTGAGCTTTGTTTGAAATCCATCTTGAGTTTGTTTTTGTACATGGTGTGAGGCACCAGTCCTATTTCATTCCTTTGCAGGTGGAGATGTTTTGTTGTTTCTTGTTTTCAGCAGGTCTCATTCCCATTTAATGTGTTTTATTTAGTTCTTTATCAATATTCAGGTGCCTGTAGGTGCTTTGTTGGATTTCTTTGTTCTGTGTTCTGGTCCATAATCTGCATATCTGTCGTACCAATAGCAAGCTGTTTTGGTTACTCTGTGTAAAAGATTTCGAAATTAGAGACCGAGGGCCCTCTTTCTTAGTTCACATTTTAAATACGAGTAGCTTGTTTTCCTGGGTGTGGTGGTTAGGGTTAGGTCAACTAGATGCCCCTGTGTAAGGGAAGGGTCGAGCCTAACTTGTCAATTGGGTCTCAGCTTGATGATACCTCCTTTGGGGTGTGGGGTTTGTTAACAGAAAGTGCCTGAACAGAATGAAGTCCTCTCCCCGTCAAATAATTTTGTGATACGAAGTTCTTTCTTTTTTTTTTTTTACGAAGTTCTTTCTTATACCTATGAGTTAGTTACTTTATTGTGCCAACCTGGCAGATAAACACATGTGGGGCTAATTGAAGGGCGGAGGGATAAATGGCTCCTTGAATCTCGCCTTCCTAGTTGACAGGTCTCTTGCTTTGTGATGGTCAGAGCAGGGTGCAGCTGCCTTAGCCTGGGCCCTGCTGACAAGGCTGACTTCCTGCAAGACATCCCCGAGGAGAAGCTGCATGGACCTATCCGGTGCAGCCCTGGGTGCTGGAGCAGCCGTGTGGAGACCCCTGCCAGCGCTGAGATTTACAGGTTCACTGACTCGGCTTTTCTCCTGCAGTCGTCAGAGTGTGTGTTTTGTGAGATGGAGGAGGACTTGGTGGATTGGTGTCGGACATATGGGCTAATAGGTTAGTGCTGGGCTTGTGGGCTTGAGCATGTTTTCATGATGTGCACTTACCCTTTATAGAAAACCCTCCCTTGTACATATGAGTTTCTGTGGGTTTATTTCTCTGATGTACCCAGACTCACACAACCTACTTGTATGTCGCTGCCTTTTGTTTCTCTCAAAAAGCCAGCTTAACACATTGGCTTTCTCTCCTTTCCTGATAAAGTCGGTGTTTATGTTTCTTTGATGATTTGTGCGTGGCTTTGGATCAGAATTGCATTGGATTTATAGAGTGCTTTTGGTAATACACATTTTTCCTGTACTAAATCTTTCTTGCTGTGAACATGGGCATTCTTCTATTCGTGGAAGTCTTTCTTGGTTTTTTTGTAAAAGGGCTTTAGAGTTTTCTTTGTATGAGCTTTGTTTGCTTGTTTCTCTGGTTAGATTTATTCCTAAATATCTTGGGTGGTTATTGTAAATTGTGTTCTTTTCATTTCCTTTTCAGAGTCAACTTCCTTAATATAGAAGAATCCCACTGATTTCTGCTTGTTGATCTAGGCACATGACAAACTTTTCAATTAGTGCTTTGCTGCAGCTGCTGGTTTGGCAATTTGGGCGCCTTGGATAGCTTTCTGGTGTCTTTAATCGCTCCGAGACTTATGGACTAGGAGTGGTGGCAAAGGGTCACCCTGTCTGGTTCCCAGTCTGCGTGGGAATGCTTTCAGTTTCCCTCCCTTGAGTGAAACAGCTGGCTGTTGGGTTTTGCTTACATGGCCTTTTATTTTGTTGAGGAATTTCTCTTCTGTTCCTGTTTTATTGAATGTTTTTATAATAAATGGATGTTGGATTTCGTCAAGGGCCTTTTCTGCACCCATGGATATAATCATAACTTTTATTTATATGGTGGTTTACATGAATTGTTTTCCCAATTGAGGTAGTTAATTTATTGTGCCAACCTGCCAGTTAAACACATGTGGGGTTAATTGAAGGGCGGAGGGATAAATGGGTGGTGAGCCTCGCCTGCCTTTCGAGTTCTCAGGTCTCTTGCTTTGTGATGGTCGGACCAGGGTGCAGCTGCCTTAGCCAGGTCCCTGCTTCAGCTGGCAAGGCTGACTTCCTGAAAGACATCCCAGAGGAGAAGCCACATGGATAAGGTGACCAGATTTAAAGTGGGACACCATTGACGGGGGGAGGGGGAGGTTCCTGATTAAAAAATTGGTCTATATGGACCAAATAGACCGTTCCCTAGCTTGTCGTGCATTCTTTCAAAAAATTGGGACTTTTTTAAAATGCCAAAAATCAGGACAGTCCTGCCAAAAGCGGGACGTCTGGTCACTTTACACATGGACCTACCCCGGTGCAGCTCTGGGTGCTGGAGCAGCTGTGTGGAAACCCCTGCCAGCAAGCTGACTCGGCTCACTGACTCGGCTTTCCTCCTGCAGTCGGCGTCATACTGTGTGTTCTGTGAGATGGAGGAGAATTCTGTGGATTGGTGTCAGACATACGGGTTAATGAGTTAAACTTGGACTTGTGGGCTTGGGCAGCACTGGGTTGGGATGTTTTCTTGATGTGCATTTAACCTTTATATAAAACTCTGTCTTATACATGAGTTTCTGTGGATTTGTTTCTCTAAAGTACCCAAACTGACACACCAATATTGAGCCATCCTTGCATATCCTTGCATATGGTATGAATCCAACTTGATCATGATTTTTTTTGTTTAATTTTGTTAGTGAAATTTTTGTTGAGAATTTGGACCTATGTTCATAAGAGAAAGTGTTGTGCAAGGGGGTACCCCAACAAAACCAGAAAACTCCACTCAGCAGAACTTTCAGAGAATGCAGTTTTTCCACTAGGCAAGCATCAAGCAACTGGCTCTGAGGTAGTGCTCCCAGTGGCATCCCCTGGGAAGGTTCTCTCTGGTCACAGTGAATTTTTTCAGGAAAGCAGTTTTGCTCAAACCTGTTGGGTTTTTTTCTGTGATGGCCCATTTAAGAGACCAGTGTGCAGTTGTGAAATTTTGTTTCCTGATCCGGGAAAATGCCGCAGAAACTCTTGTGATGTTGAACACAGCTTACAAGGACAGCGCTATGGGAAAAATTCAAGTGTATGAGTGGTTTTTTCATTTCAAAATAGGTGAAATATAGATTGATGACAAACCTCATTCTGGATGTCCGTCAACTTCCCTAATGGATAAAAGGTCGACTCAACTTCCCTAATGGATAAAAGGTCGACTCAACTTCCCTAATGGATAAAAGGTCGACTCGTAATGCATTTGGAGTTCCTTCTACCAGGTCAAACTCAATCAAGCTTTCTATTTAGAGGTTCTGAAAAGATCGGGAGGCACTCTGTGGCAGTAAAAGGCCTGCCTGTGGCAGACGGGGGACTGGTTTTGCTACCACAACAATGCACCTGCTCACGCAGCCATCTCAGTGTGCCAGTTTGGGGCACTAAACAGTATGTTTCTCTTTTGCCACTTAGCTTACTCACCTGACTTCGCTCCTGGTGACTTTTTTGATTCCACGAATGAAGAGGGACATGAACAGACAGAGATTTGAAGACTTAAAATGAAGAAAAAAATGAAGGTGTGTTAGCCCTTGAAACTGATGAGTTTGAAAAATATTTTCAAGAGTGGAATCGAAAATTTGACAAATGTATTAAGTGTAATGGAGAGTACTTTGAAGGTGATAAGGTTGTTTTGTAAAAAAAAAAACAAAAACACCCTTAGATACATAGCTTTTTAAAAAATCCGTTTTATGAAAAAATCAGTTGTTTGTTTTTAGTCTTCTGTTGTGGTGATATCGTTGCTTGGTTTTGCTCTCGGGGCTGTACTTCATACAATGAGTGTGAGCGTGTGTTGTCTTTTCTATATTCTGGAATAGTTTGAATGCTTTGTAGGCTTCTCCAGTAAAACCATTTGGCCCTGGATTTTATGTTGTTAGGAATTTCTGAATGACTAGATCTATTTCTTAATGTGTTGTAAGTCTTTGAAGGTTTTCTGTGTCAGGGTTTGTTACTTGAGAAAGGTTTATTGTTAAGTCACCCATTTCTTATAACATTTGCTTTTCCTTGTCCTGCTTGCCAGTGGGGGAGGGGTGTGTGTGATCTGTTGTGGTCTATTTGCTAGGATTTTGTTGAAAATATTTGCACCTATGCCTGTGAAGAATATTGACCCATCACTTTCTTTTCATTTTCATTTCTGGCGATGCCTTTGCCTGGTTTTGGTATCAAGGTTATGCTCAATTGATAAAGTGAATTCAGGAGTTTCCCATTTTTTTATACCCTGGAATCTATTGAGTAGAATTAGTGTCAGCACTTCTAGAAACGTTTGGTAGAATTCACCAGTAAAGCTGTCTAGTTCAGAATTTTATTTTGTTGGACTTTTGATGGCTTAATAATTTTTTTCTTGTTGGTGTAGATCTTTTCAGTCCATGTTAGTGTAGGCAGGTAGTGTGTTTCTACAAAACTGTGCATTTACTCTTAAGTTTGTGAATTTGTTAGAACACAGTTCTTCATAGTATTGTGTTGACCTCTTTATTTCACATGGTTCTTTTGAGACGGTGCCCGTTTCATTTCTTATTCATGATACTTGCCTCTTCTCCTCCTCCTCCACCTCCTCCTCGGTCAGATTTGCCTCAATGGCACCAGCAACAGCATGTTTATATGATTTCTTCTCTTCTGGCGGCTAAAGGTTTGCTTTGTTGCTCTTTTTCTAATTATTTGGAGATTTGGGGTTAAAGTGTTGCTTTGGGTTCTTGTTTTATGTGTGTGTTTTTGTTATAAACTGCTATCTGAGCACTACTTTTTCTGTATCCGAAAGGTGTTGGGAAATAAGTTTTCATTCTTATTTGTTTCACAGAATTCTTAATTTTTATTTCTTTTATAAACCAGTAGCTTTAAAGCAGGTATTATTCCATGCATTTGGTTTTTTTTACCCCTGATCTTCGTGTGCTAGCTTTATAATGTTTTGATCTGAGACGATGCTTTGTAATATGTTGATTTTTTTTTTAAACGTATCGAGGTTTGCTTTGTGGCCTACCTTAAGAACTGTGCTGGGGAGAGTCCTGTGCATTGGGAAAGAATGTGTCCTGTGCTGCCGGTGAGCGGAATGTTCTGTTTATGTTGATGGGGTCAGGCTGGTTGTGAGACTGTCTAGTTCCGTTTCTTTGTTGCATTTCTTTCTCATTTTATCCTCCATCAAAAGTGGTATATTCAGCTCTCCTGCTGTTACTGTCGTTGCAGCTATTAGGTGCCATCGAGTCCGTTCTGAGCCCTAGTGACCCTCTCCAACAGAACGAAGCCCTCCCCAGCCCTCAGCCGTCCTCACCAGTGTGCCTAGGCTGAAGCCCATTGTTGCAGCCCGTGTGTGACCCCATCCCCTTGCGGGCCTTCTGTTTGCGGCCTCTCTCCTCGATCAAGAGTGAGGCCCTCTCCCAGGACCAGTCGCTCCTGACAGACCGCCCGTCCGCAGCGTGTGAGGCAGTCTCCCCTCGCCTCAGGCCCACGCTGGCTCTGCTGCTTCCAAGGCAGGTTTATGTGTCCTTTGGGCAGTCCACGGTACTTTCATTATGCCTCACCAGCCGTCCAATTCAGATGCGCCACTTCCCCGCTAGTCTTCCTCCATCGGCGTCCCACTTTCACGTGCGTTCACCACGGCTTGATTCAGGCACACCTCGGTCCTCAAAGTAATGTCCTTGATTTTCAACACACTAGAGTGGTTTTGAGCAACAGACATCCATTGATCTCTTGACTGCTGCTCCCATTCACATCGATTGTGGATCCAAGCAATACAAAATCCTTGGCCACGTCAGTCTTTTCTCCAGTTGTTATGATGTGTCCAGTTGTGAGGATCTTGGTCTCCTTTACACTGAGGTGCCACCCTTACTGAAGGCGGCAGTCCCTGATCTTCGTCACAAGGGCGTCAAGCCTCCCTCTCCTTCACGCGTGTCAGCCACACGTGGCAGGCCGTCTTACTAGAAGCCTTCCTCCAGCCCTGAGGCCACACTCTCCGTCACATAGTCAGGCTTCTCTGACGAGGTGCTCAGCATGCAGACTCAATCACTCTGTGCAGAGCATACAGCCCCTGACGCGCACCCCGGTTGGTTTAAAATTGTTTTTAAAACCATTCCCGTTTTCGGTTCACACAACTGCCTTTGATTCTTGGACAAGTTCTGCATGAGCACAATGCAGTGTTCTGGAATCCCCGTTCTTCTCAAGGCTGTCCATACTTTGTATGACCCACACAGCCGAATGCCTTGGCAGAGTCAGTGAAACACAAGCCAACACCGTTCTGGTGGTCTCTGCTTTCAGCCAAGATCCATCTGCCATCCTGAAGAGCCCTCGTTCTGTGTCTGACCTAAACCTCTGGCTGCTCCGATCAGTGCACTACTACGACCGTTGAATGATTGTCAGCAAACATTGACTTGAATGTGGTGACAGGATGTTGTTCTATAATTTGAACATTCTGTTGGGTCCTTTTTCTTTGGAATGAGTACAAATATGGATCACTTCCAATCAGTTGGCCAAACAGCTGTCTCCAAATTTCCTGGCGTAGACAAGTGAATGTTTCCATGCTTCATCAGCTTGTTGAAACTTTAAAAGGATACTCCATCAATCCCTGTAGCCTTATTTGTGGCTAGTGCTTTCAGCGCATGTGTTAATCTGGGTTGACTAGAGAAACAAATCCAGAGACACTCATGTGTATAAGAAAGAGCTTTATATAAAAGAACAATTGTATATTGAGAAAACATCCCAGCCCCATCCAGATCAAGTCCATAAGTCTGATATTAGCTCATATATCCCATACTTGTCTATAAATTCCTCTTCAGACTAACACAGCACATGCAGAAAGGATTGTCTTGTGGCTCTAGCGGCGGTGGAAGCATATCAATGCTGGCCTGGGTCTCCACGTGTCTCCTCCATCTCTGTGAGTGTCTCAATAGCGGGAAAGGGAAGGCAGAGAGAATGGGTCTCCAGTGAGCTGTTTATCTCCGTCACGCCTCCAACTGAGGTGATCAAGCTGCGCCCCATTGACAGGCTAGACTCCACCCCTCGCTCAGGCTGACGGGCGATGACATCACTGCCGCAGTGCAATGTGGACTTCTTCTTCAGCACCACTGGTTCTTGCTTATACGCCAGCTCTTGAAATGGTTGGATGTCAAACAGTTCTTTTTGGCACAGTGACTGTGCATTCTTTCCATCTTATTTTTTCCTAAAGAGTCATTGGCATATGATTCATATATCATACAACTCACTAATTCAAATATATTAAGAAAAGTTGTACGATAGTCACCACAGCCAATTTAAAGCACTTTCTTTCTTGTATTCTTTTTTATTAGCTCCCCATTTTCTCCCCATCCTCTGCCCCCCGCCCCCCAAGAAACCATTATTTCAGTTACTGTCTGTCTCTATAGTTTACATATCCTGGATTTCATATGCAGAAAACCATGCAATTTTTTAAAGCACACAAAATAGTAACCCAACATTAACAAAGTAAAAACCTTAATGAAAAAAAGGCAGCAAACATTAGAAACAAGAACAAATTTAAAATGGGTCAAAGGGGGCTCGGGTGACAAGATGTTAAGCTCTAACGTGACATCACCTGCAGTCATCCAGCTGCGATGCAGTCTGCCTGATAGCAGGGCTGTGCGCGTCCCAGGTGTGTGGTCCGAGTGGATTCGCCAGAGGCTTAATCAATGTGCATTTCCCTTTCCCTTTTTAGCGGAAACAACTTTAAAATCAAAAGGTACTACATATTAACCTACCTGCACCTGCCATAATGGCTTTACACTGCCCTGTGTGATCACAAGGGTTAGTCTCACCTCTTCCCTCTGGTCAGGGGGGTTCGCTGGAGGCTCCATCCACATGTGCACCCTGCACATGGAGTTTGGGCTTCCACTGGCATCACAGTCTTCTGCAAACAGGGTGCTCCCTGTTTAAGCTTTGATACCATTCCCGCCTTGGGTTTGGATTTTATTATTTACAATCCTTGGATCATGCAAGATAGTGGGCTTCTTCCATGTGGAGTTAGTTGATAGCTCACTGGGATTAGTGGCTGCTTGTTTCAAGACAAACCTTTCACATCCCAGACGTTGTTCTGTCTGAGAATGGCACTATCAGGTTTCTTTGTCACACTTGGCCGTATCTTCAGCAATCTCTTCATGACATTGAACAATGAGCAGGGCCGTGTCCATAAGAACTAATTGTTTTCTCAGATTGAAGCTAGAATTAAGTGCAAACCCCAAGTACATTCATATATTTAAGGGTTATATATGTCTCAGGCTCACTTTAGAGACAGCAGTATCATTTTGTTAGAGAGCATTATCTTTCATTCCCCTGGGGCATAAGGTAATTCTGTTGATGGTGTCACTAATTTAGCCGGTGGTATTGGATTTAAAACACTATTGAGTAAAGGGTATTATACAAGCATAGGCCAGTTATGAGCCATGATACATGAATGGTTGACTGGTTCAGATTAAGTTCTTAAGTGACTGGGCACTATTTACACAAATCATGTTGACAACAGGGCAAAACTTTAAATAGCATTCGTTCACAAGGGCAGAACCATGCCTGCCCGTTTAATGCATGTCATAATAAAGCCAGGAGGCCTTAAAATTGTGTGTCTGTGGTGGTCCGGGGCCACCATTCGTTGGGTACCCCCAAGGCAAGGAATCCAACCACAGTCCATAGCCTGCCAGTTGTACAATCCATCATCTTAGGGCAGCGGCCGTGGGGCTTCCTTCTACACTGAATATTTTACCCAAGGAATCGTTCAGCATTTCAGCCCGAGGCTGGAGTTTCTTTGGAGTTCTTTCAGTTGAAGGCATGCTGAGTGTGTTCTTCCGTGGCCTTTGTGAACCTCAGACTGTTTTACTCGCCTTCTCAAGCTGCCCTTCGAAATGTTTGATCCGGGTCTTCATCCGTTCTTCCATTTGCCTTAGGAACTCATTGATGAAGAGCAAGGGTCAGAGTCTCTTTCGACATCTGCTTTGATCTCTCCTTCCTTCCTTGTCTTTGTAATGACCTTCTGCTTTCTGCTTGAGGGATGTCCTGGCTGCCCCCTACTGCTCGCAGGTCTCTGCACCAAGTCTTTTCTTTTCTTCTTCAATCATTTTATTGGGGGCTCATACAATTCTTATCACAATTCACCCATCCATCCATTGTGTCTAGCTCATTTGTACATTTGTTGCCATCATCATTCTCAAAACATTTGCTTTCTGCTTGAGCCCTTTATATCAGCTCCTCATTTTCTCCCCTTCCTCCCCACACCCCCGCCCTCACGAACCCTTGATAATTCATAAATTATTATTTTGTCACATCTTACACTGTCCAACATCTCCCTTCACCCATGTTCTGCTGTCTATCCCCCAAGGAGGAGGTTATATGTAGATCCTTGTGATCGGTTCTCCCTTTTCACCCCACCTTCCCTCCACCCGCCAGGTATCACCACTCTCACCACTGGTCCCGAACAGTTAGTTCATTTGTCCTGGATTTCCTGTGTTTCCAGTTCCTATCTGTACCAATGTACATAGATGTGTAAGGTAGAATTGGGATCATGATAGTGGGGGGAGGAAGCATTTAAGAGCTAGAGGAAACTCGTATGTTTCATTGTTGCTACCCAGCACCCTGACTGGCTCATCTCCTCCCTGCAACCCTTCAGTAAGGGGATGTCAGTTGCTTACAGATGGGCTTTGGGTCTCCACTCTGCACTCACCCTCATTCACAGTGATGAGATTTTTTGTGTGTATCAAGTCTTTTCTTAGATGTACTTGAAATTCAGGTGGGATAGACTCAAAGTCGTGTTTGGGCTCTGGTGGACTGACTTTCATTTTATTCCACTTAAACCTGAACTGTATGAACAACTGGTGTCTGTGGCAATTGAGGTCTGTCCCCTGGCCGGGTGTTAGCTGACAATACTGCGTGTCTCCATCCTCTCTTCCCACACATGCCGTCAATTTGGTACCTGTATATTCCATCCGGAAAAATCCATGTGTCTATTCCCCATTTGTGGTGTTGAGGAAAGGTATCCGCTAGGAACAAGTTGGTCCCACGAAATTCTGTCATGCGACTCCAGCTTCGTTCCTGTCACCAACACTGCCTCCCTCGGTGTCCCGCTTCTGCAGTCCAATCACCAGTCTTTATTAATACATCTTGGTTACATATTTGATCCATTTCACACTAAAGATATTGACAGAATCCTTCAATTCTACATCAATAGCTTTCATAGTTGGTGTGTAAATTTGAATATTAATTGAATTGATTGGATTTCTCTGAAGGCAGACAGATAACAATCCAATCACAGACATGATTGTCTTTTTGACAGTGGGTGCAATGCCATTTCTCTTGATTATGTCATTCCCAGCATTATGAATCGTATGCTTTTCTGAATCAGAATGGCCCGTACCGGTCCATTTCAGCTCACCAACACCTCCGTTATCGATCGTTATGTGCTCCATTTCATTGTCGATGACCCGGCTTGCCTAGCTTCACACTTCATACATTCCAAGTTGCAATTATTAGGGTTTTGCAGCTGCTCCGGCTCCCTTTGCATTGTGCCCCATCAAGTGATGACAGCAGAGGCCCCGCCCCTGCAGGCGTGACTTCATTCATGTCGTCTTAGCTCCTGCTCAGTGACATGGGCCCTCCAGCACTCTCTCACGGCGTTTTGCTTTCCATCATTAGGCCCTCGCACCTGGCAGTGTTTCCATTCTATGCACGAGGCTCTCATCACTGTTCCCTCTGAACGGGCAGCAAACTCCTCCTCCTCCTTAGTTGGTTTCTTAGTCTGGAAGCTCTACTGAGACCTGCCCGATCTGGATGACCCTGCTGGGATTGTAAATGCAGTGACGTGGCCTGCAGAGCCACAGCAACCCACAAGCCATCGGTCTGACACGCTGACAAGCAGTGGTGATAGTGTAGACGTGTCTCTCTCTCTGCGTTTGATTGATGTATTCTGAGGCGCTTTCATGGGTGCATGTTAAGTTTTTGTGTTCATTTGACTTTTTAAAAAAAATCATTTTGGGGGCTCATACAGATCTTATCAAAATCCATACATGCATCCATTGTGTCAAGCACATTTGTACATTTTTTGCCACCATCATTCTCAGAACAGTTTCTTTCTACTTGAGCCCTTTGTATCAGCTCCTCATTTTTCCCCTCCCTCACGAACCCCTGATAATTTATAAATAATTTTTTCATGTCTTACACTGACCGATGTCTCCCTTCACCCACTTTTCTGTTGTCCATCCCCCAGGGAGGTGGTTATATGTAGATCATTGT
>NW_022111312.1:18406087-18416435 GCF_000313985.2 Echinops telfairi
TTCCAGCTCTTATCTGTACCAGTACATGCTCTGGTCTAGCTGGATTTGGAAGGTAGAATTGGGATCATGATGGAGGGAGGAAGCATTAGAGAACTAGGGGAAGGTTGTGTATTTCATCAGTGCTGTACTGCACCCTTGTGGCTGGTCTCTTCCTTGTGACCCTTCCGTAAGGGGATGTCCAGTTGCCTACAGATGGGCTCTGGCTCTCCACTCTGCACTCCCCCTCATTCACATCAATATGATTTTTTGTTCTGGGTTTTTGATGCCCCATACCTGATCCCATCAACACCTCATGATCACACAGGCTGGTGGGCTTCTTCCACGTGGACTTTGTTGCTTTTCAGCTAGATGGCCGCTTGTCTGTCTTCAAGCCTTCAGGCCATAGGCTGTATCTTTCGATAGCTGGGCACATGAGCTTTCTTCACCACATTGGCTGATGCACCCGCTTTGTCTTCAGTGATTGTGTTGGGAAGGTGGGCATCACGGAATGCCAGGTTATTAGAACAAAGTGTTCTTGCATGGAGGGAGGACTTGAGTAGAGGCCCAATGTCCATCTGCTACTTTGATACTTAACATATGAATATATGTACATAGATCTATTTCCCTATCGTTACATATAAAAGTATTTATATATGTACATGCCTGTATTTAGACCTCTACAAATGCCCTGTGCCCCTTAGTTCTTTCCTCTATTTCCTTCATTTGACTCTTTAGTCATTATATAATGCCCTTCTTTGTCTCCTAGCCTAGATATTTCCTTCAAGTTTATTTTGTCAGAAATTGATATTGCTACTCTGGTCCTTTTTTCTTTGCCTTATGCTGTAAGCTAAAACCTCCAGTACGATGTTAAATAAGAGTGGGGACAAGAGGCATCCTTGTCTGGTCCCCTTTTCCAGTGTGATTATGTTCGTCTTTTCTCCATTGACTACCACGTTGGCTGTTGGTTTTTCATATATAGCTTATATTGTCTTGAGGAATTTTCCTTCCATTCCTATCTTCTCAAGTGTCTTAAACAGAAATTGGTGTTGGATGTTGTCGAATGCTTTTTCTGCATTTATCGATATTATCATGTGGTTCTTAAAAGTTTTTCATGTCAATGTGGCTAATGACACTAATGGTCTTTTGTATGTTGAACCATCCCTGCATCCCTGAATCCCACTTGGTCATGGTGAGTTATTTTATATATTTTTGTATTCTATTGGCCAGAATTTTAAGGATTTCTGCATCGATGTTAATTAGGGATATTGGTCTGTAGTTCTCAATTCTTGTGGGACCCTTGCCTGATTTTGTATCAGAGTTATACTATCTTCATAGAAGGAGTTCAGGAGTTTGCCATCTTTTTCTAGGTCTGGAGGAGTTGGTGCAGGATTGGTGTCTGTTCTGCCCTGAGTGCTTGGTAGAATTCTCCTGTGAAGCTATCTGGTCCAGGGGATTTTTTTGTTGCTAATCCCTTGATAACCTCTACTCTGGTCCTTTTTAAAATCACCATTATCTTGATACGTTTTTCCATCTTTGGACTTTTAGTGTCGTTTCTGTGGTTAAGGTTTGTCTGTAGAGACAGCATATTGAAGGGTTATATTTTCTTCTCCATTGTACTACTTTCTGTTCTCTTGTGCATTGAATCCAATTACATTTGGTGCAATTATCAATAGATATTAATTTTCTATTACAACTTTGTTGGGTTTGTGTGTGTATGTGTAGTGTTATTTCTTCCATATATTTTTCTGTCCTGAGTTTTTTGTTTACAGATTTTCTTAATTTTCTTTGTTGCTGTTGTATTTGTGCCTACTGAAACTTTACGTATTTTTTTCCTGGAAAGGTTTCCTTTTTTGCGGCTACATTCTAATTTATCATTATTCTCACAAGGTTAAAACAGTTTGTTTTATAGTGTCTGTGTATTGTCTATGCTTCTCTCGACATGGAAGTTCTGTAACTACAGCATTTATTCATTTTCTTTGTAGTTATCGTTTGCAAATTGGTTCCATGTTTCCCGTTTCATTTTATTCCTGATACTTCTATATCTGGGTTGAGCCCTGGTGGTGTAGTGGGTTAAGCATTGGACTGCTAACTGCAATGCCAGCCTTTCCAAACCACCCACTGTTCCAGCCGTTCTGCTCCTGTAAAAATGTATACTCTTGGAAACCCCCAGGACCGGTTCCAGTGTGCCCGATAGGTCACTGTGAGCTGGAATCGACTCAGTGTCAGGGAGTGAGGGAGTGATAGCTGAGTTCAAGAGCGCTGGTGGCATAGTGGATTATGTGTTGGCCTGCTAACTACAAGGTCAACAGTTTGGACCCACCAGCCGCTCAGTGGGAGAAAGATGAGGCATTTATCCCCTTAAGGGGCTTGGTCTCCAGAGCTCACCAGGACAGTTCTCTCCTGTTCTCTGGAGTTGAGAGCCAGCACTGGCTTGAGGACAGTGAGTTTGATTGGGGTATGTCTGGGCTAGTTTTCAGGTGGTGATGTCTTGCGTTTTGATCTCAGGTTGCCTGCTGTCGTTGGTTTCTGTACAAAGGACTTCCTTTAGCATTTCTTGTTAGCTTGGTTTGGATTTTACAAATTATTAATATCTCTTTACATACGGATGTCCCTACTTACTATTTGAAGGATAATTCTGATTAATCTATACTTCTTGGATGGTGTGGCAGTTACGTAATCTCCTGTCAACTTGAGCGAACGGGTGGAATCTAGCCTGTCAATCAGGTTGCAGCTGGATGACCTCATTTGGAGGCATGACGGAGATAAATAGCTCACTGGAGGCCAGACCCACTCTCTCTGCCTTCCCCTTTCTGCTGTTGAGACACTCAGAGAGCTGGAGGAGACGCGTGGAGACCCACGCCGGTGTTGAGATGCTTCCACTGCCACTGGATCCACAAGGCCCTCTACCCACTGGCCTGTGTGATCTTCCTGCATTCAGTGTCCTTGCATGTGCTGTGTGAGTCGGAAGAGGAATTTATGGACTAGTATGGGGCATATGGACTAATGCCGGACTTAAGGACTTGATCTGGACTGACTGGGATGTTTGCTCAATATACAATTGTTCTTTGTTATAAAGCTTTTTCTTAACACACGAGTGTCCCTGGATTTGTTTCTGTAGTCAACCCAAACTAACACTTATATATGAAGAAGCTTCAAAAAGTTCAAGGGTCAAGTCCATTATCTTTTCATTCTGTATTCCTGTGAACTTCTTGAAGCCCCCCAATATGTCACCCCCTTGCCTTCTTGCCTGCATGGTTTCTGCCGAGAAATGGAGTTTAATCTTGTTGGTTCTCCTTTGTGGGTCACCTTGTTGTACCCCAGCTGTTCTAAGGGTCCCCGCTCTGTCTTTGGTTGCGGGAAGTTTATTATGATATGCCTTGGTGATTTTCGTTTGAGTATCTAGCCTATTTGGGATTCATTGAGATTTTTAAATGCATATGCCATCTTGCGCTTTATGGTATTTTCTTTTATGATCTTTTAAGAGTTGCTTTCTTCCAACAAATATTTGACAATCTTCTTGGTGCTCTTCCCCCGCCCCCACCCAAATTCTTGCTGTTCTGGAATTCTGACCACACCAAGACATTCCTCTTGATGGTGTGTCACATAATCTCTGTGCTTTCTTCTTTTTCTGATTGTTGTTCTAACAGAGTAGAATTAAGGCCTTTTTCTGCGATCTCCATTCCTTGCCTTTCACTGACTCAATTCCACCCCTTTGTCTTTGTGCATGTTACCGATTTCTGAAATTTTAATTATTGACCATCTAGATTTATACTTGATGTTTCTGTGCATTTTCTAAAGTTGTCCATTTATGTTGCCAATTTGTTCTATGTGTATTAAATTCGATTATTTTTTCTGGTTTCCTGGATCTCTCTCAATGTGTGGAAGAGCCCTAATTTAAGTAGTTTGATTTCCTCCATATTTTCTTTCTTTTACTCGTTCGGGACACCTTGTCATGCTGCTCTGTCGTTGCGCCCGCTGTTGTAGTGTGGTTTGCAGGTGTCGGTTGTCTCTGAAACACTGTAATGCGGGAGTGCAGTCGCTGCCCACTGGCCGCGCAGAGCAGCTGAGGGCAAGCTGGTGGGGTTTGGCTGCCCTCTGTTGTGGACCCAGCTGGAGCTGGGTGGCACTACCCAGTGGGTGGGTGGTCCGGCTCCTCCTGACTGCTGTGAAAGGAAGGAGCAAAGGAAAAGGACCAGTTGGGGTGGGGATAAGAGAATAGGGACAAAGAAGGAGAGCGGTGACAAAGGGGAAAGAGAAAGAAAGATGTCACACTGTGGGCAGCACCCGCCCAGCGCGACTCCAGTGGAAATGCATGCCCACTCCAGGGGAGTGTGCACCCAAAGGAGCTGGGTCAAGGGCGGATGGAGCACTTGCTCACCTGGACTTAAAAGGGGGGATGGGGAGAGGGGAAGGAGGAAGGAAAAAGGAGGGAAGCACCGAGAAGCAGGAATAGCAGTGTACCCGTGCTGCTCCCTCTGGGCTGACCAGGGGGTGCGCACCCTGATTGATCGACACAGCAATACACGGGTGGGGAGAGCGAGAAGGAAAGTAAAATGGAGGTGAGAAGAACTAAGGAAAATGGGGGGATGATTTCTAAAGAAAAGCCGTGCATATTCCTGGTGGAAGTGCTCACAGCCGACACTTGGGAGTCCGACTTGCGCTCACCGCCAGGGGTGGGGATGGGGGGGCCAGGGGGCAACGATGCACCATGGCGGTGGCCCCGAGTCCCCAGCACCCACTGCAGCGGCCTGCTCCTTCCTGGTGGCAGCGAGGCCCGAGGAGCAGCAGCCCCACTCCAGTCTGCCCCAGTCCCTGGCTCTGCCTTCACCCCATCGCCCAGCCCATCTGCACCCCAATTGCCTGGATACCAGATCCAGCAGCTGATAAGCAGGAGTCCAGTAGGCCCAGTGAGCGGGCAGAGCATGAACACTGTCCTGCAGAATGCAGGGCCCGTAGTGTGTGTGTGGACGGCAGAGGGGAGGCGTCTGCAGGTGCCCACAGTGCACGGACGATGCTTGTGGCCCACACATCATGACGGGGAGTGGGTCCCACTGCTTGTCCTGGACAGAAGCGAAATCCAGCTGCTGCTCATCTCAGCACAAACACCGGACGCTTTATTCCTAAGTAAACCGGTTTGCAACCTCAGTGCCAGTTGAGGCATGTGGTCTGTCCAGAGGTGTTCCCAAATAAGGTGGGCAGTGGGAAACTGGGCCGGGACCTTGCCACGTGCCTTCCATCGACCAGTCAACCCATGGGGTCAGGGTTCCTGAGTAAGCGCTGGGCGTGTGTAGCATCAGTGGAAGGATTTCCCAGAGAGGTCCTTGGACCCAGCTGTGAGGAGTTCCCCAAGCAGTCATCTCAGAAAGTCACAAATCGAGGACATAAACTAGTAAAGGTATGAAATGCAAGGGGATGCCCCCTAAACAAAACAGGTAAAAGCTCTGCACACATTTTTTCCCACAAGGCAAGCATCGAGCTACTTGCTCTGAGTTAGTGCACCCAGTGGCATTGTCTGGGAAGGTTCTCGCTCATCACAGTGAATTTCTACGTAAAAGTAGTTTTCCCCGAGCCTCGTTTTTTTGGGACGGTCTATGTAAGAGAACAGCGTGAGGCTGTGCAGTTTTGTTTCCTGGTTGGGAGGAAGATGCCGCAGCACCTGTTGTGATGAACACAGCTTACAAGGACAGTGCTATGGGGAAAACTCAAGTGTACAAGTGTTCTCATTTCAAAAATGGTGAATTATCAATTGATGACAAACCTTGTTCTGGATGTCAGTCAACTTCCCGAACAGATAAAAAGGTCCACAAAATTAGTGCCCTTGTCCTCACAGACCGGCGATGGACCATTGAAGAGATGAAGTTTGCTGGACCATCTTGGAGCTCAGCTCCGTGAGTTTTAATGAAAGGCTTGGGAATGAGAAGGGCTGTGAATCGTGTGCCTCGGGTTCTGACTGACCAGGAAAAAGTGTCGAGTGGCAACGTGCCATATTTTGAAAGAACAGCACTGAAGGAACCCAGACTTTTGTCCCCAAGGTCATTACTGGTGATGAGACATGGTGCTGTTCTCACAACCCTGGAAGCAAACATCAATTAAGCCAGTGGAAGATGCCATCTTCAACTCGCCCCCAAAAGAGCTCGTCAAGTGAAATCAAAGATCAATGTTTTGTTTAGTTTTTTTGATGTGAGGGGAGATAGCGCCTTTGGAGTTTGTTCCACCAGGTCAGACTGTTAATCAAGCTTTCTATTTGCAGGTTCCAAAAAGATTGTGTAACAGTGTGCGACAAAAAAGGCCTGATATGTGGCAGATGGGGGAGTGGTTTTGCCACCAGGACAATGCACCTGCTCACACAGCCATCTCAGTGCACCAGTTTTTGGCAAAAAACAGCATGCTTCTCTTGCCCCACCACCTGACTCACCTGACCTTGCGACTTCTTTTTGTTTCTTTGAATGCAGAGGGACATGAAAGGTCAGCAAGTTGATGATGCAGAGGAGGTGAAGGAACAAGCAGGGAGGTGCTGTCAGCCATCCAAACAGATGAGTTTGAAAAACGTTTCCAAGAATGGAATTGCACATTTGAGAAATGTATTAAGTGTAAAGGAGAGTACTTTGAAGGTGATAGGTTGTTTTGTAAAAAGAAGAAAAAATTAAATACATAGTTTTGAGGAGGAAAATTCTGGTTTGGGGGGCACCCTTTGTATGTGAACAAAACCAACTAACAATACCAGTTTTCCTATTTATATATAACCATTTGTGTGTGTAGTGGATACGTTTTGGGGTGTCATCAAGTCAGTTCTGCCTCCAGGAGGCCCTGTAGGACTGAGCAGACCTGCCCCAGAGGGTTTCGGGGGCGGTCCTCATTCACAGGGTGAGCTCCCTAGTCTTTCTCCATGACAGCTGGGTTTGGTATGTCAGCTTATCACTTAGCAGGGGCGTGCTTAACTGCTGCGCCACCAGGGTGTGCCCCTCTCTCTCTCTCTCTCACACACACCCCATAAAGCCTTACTCAGAGAAAATTATTTTTTGAAAGCACACGTGGGCATTTTAAGTCAGCCACAGGGAAGCACAATAAATATTTTAAAATCTGCCCCCTGTAGGGCTTTTTGCCCACAACACAATAACTTTGCAAGCCATTTCTTAACAAATCTTTATATGCCCTGAAATATAAAGACTACCTTCTAAGGAGCCCCTCCAGTGACTGCCAGAACTCAAGGCCCGAGTCTCCTGCCCTCCAGCTCGCATGTGAGAGGCTGAACCTGCCCTGAGAATCCCTTTCTAGCGCTGGATGGACCTGTAGGGAAACAGGAAGGACGGACTGTCCCGTCCAGCGGGAGCAGCAACATGGGTCCTGGATGGAGGGAGTGGGACGCTAAGAATGGAGACGAGACAGGAGGCTGAGCAGTTCTCTCTTTATTTATTCATTTTCTATGTTTTCCCACAAGCCGCAGCTTATCAAGGCAAAAAGGAAGGGAGTGCCCGCGCGGGATGTGCAAATCAGGCTACTGCTGAACGCCCAATCAGAAAACTTACAAAAGCGCACCCAGCGCCAGCGGTCAGCAGTTTCCGATCAGGTCCGTGGGAATGACATCACCTTATGCTAATTAGGTGAAACAGCACATGTGCTAACAGGGTGCTTGTTAGCCAATACAAATAAGGGAAAAGGTTAAGGCCATTTGGACTTTTCTGTAAGGCAGCAAAGGGAACGGAAAGTCTCCACCCCGGCCTGAGGCTGAGAGTAAAGCCTGTTTAGGAGATCTTGGAGATCTTGGCTGTTGGGGCCCGTGGTCCCCGACAACGGACAAGCCTGGTGAACTGCTGGCGTGGCACAGATGGTAAGCCCATCCTCTGTTTCCTCGCACAGCAGGCCTCGGTCGTGACCAGCCGGTGATGGTGTATAGTTCCCCTGCCATTGAAGCATTTGAACCAAATGACTGAACACCACAAATTCTTCTCACAGCGCTTTTCACGGGATGCGCACGTGGAGTTTACATCACTGAAGGCCCCCAAAGGCCCTCAGGCCCTGCCATTATATGGATTCTAACTCAGGGCGACCATAGAAGACAGAGTCACACTGCCCGCAGAAGGGCCAAGGCTGCAGTCTTTCTGAAAGTGGTCGCCTCTTTCTCCTGAGGGTTCAAACCACCAACCTTTTGGCAAGCAGCTGAGTGCTTAAGCACTGAGCCACCAGGGTGCTTCAGTGGCATTCTCTCTCCCGGCAGACCTTGGTAGTGCCAGAACCTGCTTCTGACAAGAGGAGGCTGCCTGCCCCTGTAAGTGTCTGTGGGCAGGGGCCGCCAGGGACAGTTTGACTCTGCCCTTACGGGGCTCCGATTGGAATCAACTCAACAGCGGTGGGCTGGCTTTGGTCAATACTGGCAGGAACCACTTATTTCACCTACATGAGCTAGGCTGACCTGTGCGGTGCACACTTGGGGAATTGGTACCAGTGGAAAACACCCTTTGGAGGAGACGAGCCAGATGGTGCGATGTAGCAACGATGAAAAAGACAACTTTCCTCTAGTTCCTAAATGCTTCCTCCCTCCCGCCCCCCCCTCCCCATCATGACACGCATTCTACCTTGCAAACCTGGCTAGACCAGAGGATGCACACTGGTACAGATAGGAACTGGAAATACAGGGAATCCAGGGCGGATGATCCCTTCAGGACCAGTGGTGTGAGTGGCGATACTGGGAGGATAGAGGGAGAGTGGGTTGGAAAGAGGGAACCGATTACAAGGATCTATATGTGACCTCCTCCCTGGGGGACAGACAACAGAAAAGTGGGTGAAGGGAGACGTCGGACAGGGCAGGATATGACAAAATAGTAATTTATAAATTATCAAGGGCTCATGAGGGAAGGGGGAGTGGGGAGGAAGGGGGGAAAATGAGCTGATGCCGGGGCGCTTAAGTGGAGAACAAATGTTTTGAGAATGACGAGGGCAATGAATGTACAAATGTGCTTTACACAATTGATGTGTGTATGGATTGTGATTAAGTCTTATGAGCCCCTAATGAAACGATTAAATAAAGGAAAACACCCTTTGTGAACTCTTGAGCAAATTATATTTAAAGATACTTTTATCATTTCAATACTGAGTTTCCAGAAAATTGTCAGAAGCGAATGCCGTATTTTCAGCTCTTGACACTGAATCTGATTCTCAGTATGGAATTTTCCATTTGAGAATTTCTCTTGGGTTTTCTCAAAATATGCCCCTCCAGAATAAGCAAGATGATGGCGTGTAGGGGTTAGCTTTATGCAAAACCTCACAGAACACATCTGTAACTTAAAGCAAGAGGGACGAGTTCATTTTCCCCAGAATACTTACGTAAATATCCAAGGATATTTTTCCCTTAGAATGTTTGAAATTATGTATTTTCCTAAGCCATTTATGTAATTTTATTGAAGGAAATGCCTTTTTCCAAATGACAGAAGTCTGAGTGTTGGATGATTATGAGACTGCATTTGCTTGTGATACTATTAAACTTTTTTTGTCTGTGGATTTTTAAGCGGTTTCATATTGAAAGTTGGAATATTGTAAACATTTTGTCAAAGATGTATTGTAGTGCTATTTGAGTACCTGTAACAAGATACTTATTTACCTTTATTATTATTATTTTAATCATTTTATTGGGGGGCTCATACAACTCTTATCACTATCCATACATGATACATCATTTGTGTCAAGCACATCTGTACATTCGTTGCCATCATTCTCAAAACATCTGCCCTCCACTTAAAGCCTTGGCATCAGCTCCTCATTTTTTCCCCTCCCTCCCCGCTGCCCCCTCCTTCATGAACCCTTGATAATAATTTATAAATTATTTTGTCATATCTTACACTGTCCAATGTCTCCCTTGACCCACTTTTCTGTTGTCCGTCCCCCACAGAGGGGGTTATATGCAGATCCCTGTAATCGGTTCCCCCTTTCCACCCCACCCTCCCTCCACTTACCTTTATTGTTATTACAAACTTCTTGTGGAAACTTTATAGGAATGAAAATAAAGTACACATTATGAAGACTAAAATTATGTATTAAATAACAGTGCAGCATGTTAGAACTGTTAGTATTGAGTCAATTACTTTGGGTTTTGAAAACGTGAACTTCATAAATGTATTTGAAGAGAGCGGGTAGAATGTTGTGTTTGAGTGCTTTACTAAAGTAGCTTGCTTGGCTGAGTTAGTGGAATTATTGCTTCATGTTTTGTACTGGAATTTGTTTACCATTTTATGATTCAAATGTGCCTGCGTTAAAGGGAACTGTAGATGGTGGTTAAATTCTTGAAAAATTCAAATTTCAAATATTTTTTAAAATTTTCAAGTTATGCAAAAAATTTTTCCCAGTTAATTCCTTTGATGGTTAGAGATTATTTTTT
>NW_022111312.1:18417937-18423275 GCF_000313985.2 Echinops telfairi
CATGCCACCAGGGTATACATGCCCCCCACCCCTTCCAGCATGTTATTTTCCGTTTTCTTTTTTTTTAGTGACTTCCTTTGTATTTATTGCTTTTAAAGATTTTATCTTTTTTACTCTCAACTTTGTTCACCAGAGCTGATTGTTTTACTTTCTTTTTTATTTTTAATTTTGTTTTCTTGTGTTTTTGGTTTTTTTTAATTTGCACATCTCCAGTAGCTCGTGATGGTGACCATTTCTTCATATCTGATTGCTGGCCACCTGGATACCATCTTTGGCGAATTCTTGATTCATGTCTATTGCCCATTTCCTATTGGAACATTCAAGTTTTTCTTGTGGAGATGTAGTTTTGTATAGAATTTCAAGATTAGCCCTTTATAACATTGCCATCCCCCCCCCCCTCCCCAGCCTGGGTTCTCTTTCTTTTGCTGTGAAGTCTTTGATGCACGCAGTGTCATGTTCTTAGGGGATCCAGGCCCCTCATTTGTCTTCTGGAGAGTGAGTGATTTTTCATTATTTTTTTGGTAGCATGTATGTTTTGTATTAGGGCCCTTAAATTTGTCCCTGTTCTTAAATGGGTGTTCTTTATAGTTCTAGTGCAGTAACTGGCATGGGTGGCCATTTCTGACCTCCGTTGCCTTCTCCATTGCCAGAAGGAAATGCCGGATAGAGCTCCAGACACCATCCTTTTCTGACACCAACCATTCCTCCCACGGCAGTCTGCTTCTATGTCCACATAGAAACCTCAAAGTACTTAAAACTAAGAGGCTTAGGGAAGTTTAATAGGCGACCACATAGCAGAATCAGCAAGCAGTAAGGAGAGTCAGTACATAGCAGCACCTCCTCAGCCAACAGTCACGTCTCTCTCTCGTCCTCAGTCTCTCAACCACGTGGCCCCATGGCCGTTGTATCCAGCTTGCCTGTTGCTGTCTCGTAGCCACGGTCTCAGGCCAGATGAGGAGAGAATATCCCATGGTCTCAGCGCACGCGCATACGCACGCACACATGCCTCTGCTTGGATGTGTGCTTCCAAATGGACCCGAGAGTGCTGTGTCCGAGATGAATAAAACACTGAGGAATGGCTTTGATGGGAGGTTTGGTTGTCTTTTAGCACACCATGTCCCCAAGCATCCCAGGGGGCGAAGTTAAGACTTAGGCTGTGGACTACACGGTCAGCAGTTCGAGACCAGCAGCAGCTCAAGAGAAAGGCGTAGCTTTCTATTCCTGTGAAGTTATAGTCTCAGAGATTCTACCCTGCCCTGTGGGGTCACTAGGAGTCAATATTGACTCGATTGCCTGAGTTGGGTTAAGGCTGGTGATTTAGGCTCTACCCTCTGGTAGAGTCTAAAGATGCCGCCAAGAAAACAAAGGGTGTGGCTTGGTCCACATGCTCAACTAAAGTCAGGACTTGGCACTCCCTTAATCTTGTAACAGGGAGCTCCCTCCGAGGTGAGGCCAAAGCCTAGAGTCCAAACTATAATAAATCACCTAGGCATTATGACTAGAAGGCCCATATTAACTGACTATCTTGTCTAGGGTGTATATTTAGGTCAATTCATCTTTTGTTTTTGCACATGGTTTGAGGCATATTTGTACACACTCCAAAGAAAAGTTACCCAACATAATGCTCCAATTACACAACAGTATAATTAATACATGAAAGTAAAATTTTGAAGATCACCCAACAATGGTTGCAGCAGTACATTGACAGGCAGCTGCCGGAGGGAGGGTTAGCCCCGATTCAGAAGAGGACATGGAACAAGGACTGTGATTGCTGATGTCAGATGGAGCTTGGCTGAAAGCAGAGAATCCCAGAAAGATGTTAACTTGTGTTTCATGGACTGTGCCAAGGCTTTCGACTGTGTGGACCATAACAAACGACGGACAGCCTGGAGAGGAATTGAGAATTCCAGAACACTTCATCAAGCTCACGTGGCATCTGTACATGGATCAACAGGCAGTCGTGTGAACGGAACAAGGGAATGGTTTTAGAACCATGGTTTAAAATCAGGAAAGGGTGTGTGTCAGGGTTGTTCTCTCATTATACTAATTCAATCTGCATGCTGAGCAGTAATCAGCAATTGGACCGTATGAAGGAGAATGTGGCGTCAGGACCCAAGCAAGGCTTATCACAACATGCAATATGCAAATGACACAGCTGTGCTTGCTGCAAGTGAGGTGGACTTGAAGCACTTGCTGATGAAGATCAAGGATTGTAGTCTTCATTACGGATTAGCATTCAATGTAAAGACCAAAATCCTTACAACTGGACCAGGAGGTAACATTATGATAAATGGAGAAAAGGTTGACGTTGTCAAGGACTTTGTCTAGTTTGGACCCACAAACTCATGGAAGCAGCAATCGAGAGATCACACTGTGCGTTGCCGTGAGTGAATCTGCTGCACAAGACCTCTATGAAGTGCTTAAAAATGAGGATGTTACTTTGAAGGCTAAGGTCCTCCTGATCCGAGCCACGCAACAGTCTGGAAAGTTTATTAAATGTTATTTCTTTTGACAGTGTCCCACAAAATTCTTTGGGTTTATTCAGTTTAAAAAGTTTGTTCTTCTTGTAGTTTGGTCTCAAGAAACGTGCCGTTGTTAAGTGCACCGATTTGGCTGTCGGTGTTTCTGGTCTTCGCTTTGCTTTCTCAGCGGGCCCTCTCGTGCCAGTCTCCGGGTCTCAGTTCTGAATCGTCCTTTCGTTTGGTTTGTCACATGCTACGTGCAGGGTTTTCTTCTGTGTTCTCTCTTTTCCCGCCATTGACTGAAAGCAGCTGAACACCATTCTTTAGACCCGAGTGCCTTTCTCCATCTGGAAATTTCCATCCCTGGTGTTACAGCCCTTTACACACTGTGCTGTTGCTTGTCTTGGTTGTATTGGAGTAGCACCAGTTGTAACTGTTAAGGTTGAGGGGTGATCTGGTTATGTGGCGGTAGCCAATTCCGAGAAGAGATTGATTACGAAGCAAAAACAATAGCACAAACGCACACAAATAAATCTTATTGACCAATTTCAGTTCTCCCAAAACACAATCAAGAAACAGAAGACGAGGAAAAGACAGCACAACACTAAGACAGAAACAAGAAAATGGTGACAAGCAAAAATTTGGGAAATCATTACATCTCAAATTGCTAGTTTTTGTCAAGGTGCCAGTCTTGAGGTTGACCTTTTGTGGTGGCCAGTAACTGGGAAAGCCACCTTCCAAGACCAAGTGACCAACTGGGGAAGGAGAGAAGAGCGTCCAAGCAGCCCAGAAAGCGCTCCCGCCCAGAACCCTTCTCTGCTCCGTGGAGGGGCTGGGGCGCCTGCCTGCCCGCGTGCGTCACGTGGACAAGAGACAAATGAGTGTGTCTTCCCTGGTGGGAAACCACGTTATGGGCCCTTTTCAGCCCTAGGGCCCTGGGGAGCGGATGCATTTCAGATTCTTAATTTCCTCCGGCCAGTCAGTTCACCTCCTCCAGTGTGGACTCCCCCTCCCAGGTTTGTGGGGAGATGGGTGGCTCTCTCCTCTGTGAAATTAGGTGAGGGCCTGGGCCCAGCTGGTGGGGGTGGGGTTAGTTCACCCCTCTCCTCCCCCGGACCTGAGGACTGGAACACAGGGCGAGGACTGTGCTGATGCTGAGAACCCCTGCCTGGCATTACCCCCTCTGAATCGTCTTTCTGTACCTGGCTCGGTGCGCTCGCCTACCTGGAGGTTCAGAACTCGTGTTTTTGGTTGTTCTCTGCTTTTAAAGTATCTTTGCTTGGAGAGGGTGTCTGCTCACAAGGCCATGTTTTTCCAGTGGGTCCCTGCTCAGTTTGGAGGCTGGGTAGTTTGGCTTCTGACAGTGCATGTTTGTGTGTAAGTAGTCTTCTGGACAAGCAAGCCCCCTTTCCCTTAACCCACGGTGGGTGTGGCGGCTGAAGAGCTCTGTGGGAGTTTATTTCCCCATAAGGGGGTATCCCTGAAACATCCAAGCCTGCGTTTCTGTAGAAGGGACACATTTTCAGGGTGGATTTTGCCCCACTCCTTACTCTCCTCTCCACGTCTGCCTGCTGGGCAGGGGTCCCCCACGGTGGGCGGTTGGTGGCTCTGTCATGAAGACCCTCTCCGGGTAGCTGGCAGCTGCCAGCGAGTGAAGAGCTGCCTGACCAGAGCCCGCAGGGTCGGTTTCCTGCCTGCCACTGTGGGTGACTCGGCCTCAAGGTCAGTGCTTCCCGGCCCCTGGTGGCCAGGCAACACCTGGTCAGTGTGGGCAGCAGCCTTCGACTGAGGTGGCCTCTTGGTGACTGGTGTTCAAGCCCCTCATCTGCCCCCACGGCTCCGGCGAAATGGGTTCACAGGCCAGTCTCTGGACACTGTCATGTTAAAAAATCTCACTTCTCTTTTAAAGCACTAAATAACTGTGTTGGGTAAGCATCGGACGGACTGCTAGCCACACTTGGTGGTTCCAAACCGTCAACCACTCGGCCAGGAAGAGGAGGCTCCCTGCTTCCACAAAGATCGACAGCCTCGGAAACCCGAGTAGGGTCACGAGTCAGAAACCGACTCACAATGTTTACATTCTCATTTCCACGCTGTCAGCTGCGGTAGAGGAATCCCGGTGGCATCATGGGCTACTCGCCGGGCCACTACTTGCAAGGCTAGCAGTTCAAAGCCACGAGCTGCTCCACAGGCCAAGAGGAGCTTTCCATCCCCAGTGGGTCTCAGAGCCCACGGGGCGGCTCCGCCCTCTCCTGGAGGGAGAGGTAACTCGATGGCTGTCTTGGATCTGTGGGACTCATTCTGCTGCGTACCAAAGAACTGACACACACAGTTCCACAAGTGCCTGCACTGCTGTCCCCTCCCTTCTGCGAAGTCCAGCGGTGAGCAGCGCGCTTTTGTCAGACGTATTGTCACGGTCTGGTTTCTGTACGCCATGATGCCCATAGCGGAGAGGCTGGAGAACTCGAGAGAAGCCCAGCACCCACGTCAGTCAATGCGCGCCTACAGGTATGGTTTTCTTAAATCACTTTATTGGGGGCTTGTACAACTCTTATCACAATCCACACACAGATTAACTGTACAAAGCACATTTGTATTTCGTTACCCTAATCACTCTCAAAATATTTGCTCTCCATGTAAGCCCCTGGCATCAGCTCCTCCCCCATGAACCGTTGATAATCTATATTTTGTCATATCTTACACTGTCCAACATCTCCCTTCACTCACTTTTCTGTTGTCCATGCCCCAGGGAGGAGGTTATATGTAGATCCTTGTAATTAGTTCCCCCTTTCTACCCCACCCTCCCGGTATAACCACTGGTCTTGATGGGATCATCTGCCCTGGATTCCGTTTCCAGTTCCTATCTGTACCAGTGT
>NW_022111312.1:18425433-18430292 GCF_000313985.2 Echinops telfairi
TTCCCATCTGCCTCTTCACCAAAGTAAACTTCTGTACCCCTTTAGCCCCCCTTCCATCCCACCTTGGTAAGAACCAGTCTGTTGTTGTTGGTATCATGTCTTTAATGAGGCATAGTCCAAGTTCCTATTCGTGCAAAACCAAACCGCTGCCATTGAGGAGATGCACCGTGGAGGCCCCGTAGGCGAGGGTAAAACTGCCCCGGTGTGTTTCTGAGACCAACCTTTGATGGGAGAGCCTGTCTTGTTTCCCGTTCTTGCACTAAAGGCAGGCTAGACAAGCAGTCCTTGCAGTTGCCTCTTACAGCACCCTAGGGGCCAGACTGCCCGTGGATCCGTGGAGGGTGGTGGTGGTGATGCAGCACGTGGACTCCGGCTGTTCTCCAGCACTTACCGGCTCACAGGAAGCTTCCAAGATCATCTGGCACGGCGTGCAGCACGCTCTGCCCTGCTGTCTAGAAGTCACCAGCTGTGTGATGGTGACAACCCCAAGAACTTCTATTGAACAGGCTTGGCACTCACGTCAAAAAGCAGTTTGTCATAGGTGTAGGGGGTTTATCTCTGGACTCCTGTACTTCACGGGGCTCTGTGAAGTTGCATGTGTATTTCAGTGCTGTCCTGTTCACCCTGGCTGTGCACACACTCTCCTTGAATTCCTGAGGGCTTTGCCTGCACCTGTATTTTATATTTTATTCTCCCTCCCATCTTTCTGGAGCCTGCGTCTCCAGGCTGTAAGTGTCCCTTGGTGGTGGTGGATGACGGCTGCTGTAAGCGTCTGCAAGGGGCCAGGATACCAGCCAGCTGACTCGGTGCTCCCTCAGCCTTTGTGTAGATGAGGAAGCTGACAAGGAATGATGGGGCAGGGGAGACAAACAGGCTGCATCTTTGCAGGTTGGACAGGATGTCTCAGTACTGCCGGTGTGCCCATGAACGTGGTAGACGGAGCACACTGGGCACCACGGTGAACACTCACAACCGAGCCCACAAAGACAGTGTTCAACCACCTAAGACGGACCATCGGCCCTTCCCTTTGGGGGACGGTGCTGCCGAACGAAGGTGCACACGGTCGCCCTGACTCATCCCAACTCCTCCTCAGACACAGCTGAACCCGTGCTAACCCGTGCTCCAATCTTTGCTCACCTATTCCTATGCACGCACGCACGCACTCACACTCTGTTTGGCTGACTGGCTCTTTAAGGGCGCTCATTCCCGGACACTGACACTTGTGCTCCCATCGACAAGACTCACACAGAAGAGGAGCATCCGACTGACTCTGGCTTACACGTGAAGTTCCCACGGGGAGCTTCCTTTATATACCTGGGTAGCAGTTGGCTAGACCCCGTCACAGCAGAAGTGGTCCCGCCCTGCTTGAGCACCTATACTAGGCAGGCCAGCACTCAGGGCTGCAGCCCCTCAGGCTTACAAGGTGGAATTTGAGGTTTCTGTCCAGCCAGGGTTGGCCCCTGCCTCCACCCCCACGGTCCTGGGTGCAGACCATCAGCTTCATGGGTTTGGTGGGAGGTGGCCCCTCCATGGGTGGTGGTGTTTCCCCAAGACGGGCACCTAGGCCTCCTTCTGCTTTCGCTCCTCCTGTGGGGGAAGGAGGGTCAGGAAGTGCTCTGGCAGCTGCAGCCGCCAGCCCTAGGATACACCCAGCCCGTAGGCTCCTCACCCTGACAGCCTTCTCCAGCTGGGCCAGGGCCGCCTCGTAGCTCGGGCCCAGTGGCTCCAGCAGCTCCCCGGGGATCTCGTGCCGGCCCAGCGTGGGCACGCCTGCCTCAGCAAGCATCCGGAGGAACCTCTTCTCCTGGAGGGGAGCACCTGGGTGTCAGGGCCTTGGAGGCTCAAGATCACTCTCCATGCACCCACTGGGCGGAGCACCCAACCCACCTGCACCCGGAGCAGCAACGTGAAGGCCTGTCCAGCGCGTCCAGCTCGTGCAGTCCGCCCAACCCTAGAACCAAGCACAGCAGCTCTGGCTGGAGCCACGGGACAGCCCCCACCCCCACCCCAGGTGGTCCTCATCCAGCCCCCACACCTGTGCACGTAGGTCCTTGCATACTGAGGAGCATCGTAGTTGATCACCAGCTCCACGCCTTGCACGTCGATGCCGCGGGCCGTGGCGTCTGTGCTCACGAGGCTGTGGGACACAGGGTCTACCTGAGCACAGCCAGCCCCCTCACCCGCCCAGCCGGTGACACCAGTCCCAGCAACTCACAGCTGAACCTTGCCCTGCTCAAACTGCTTCAGGATCTTCTTCCTCTGCCCGGGCCCGTGGCGGGACGAGAACTCAGCCACGCTCACTCCCCCGAAGGCCTGGACCAGCAGGAAGAGCCTGGGAGGAGAAGAGGAGCTGCCTCAGAGAGCTGGGCCCACCCAGGCACTGCGGCCAGAAATGCCCGGAGCCTCCCCGTCTGCCTGGCCCACCTGTGGGAGTGCTCTCGGGAGTTGGTGAAGCAGAGCACCCTGGAGAGGCCCCTGGCCCGGACCAGGTGCAGGACGGCCAGGGGCTTGGCCCTCAGCCTGCAGGGCACGTAGTGATGCTGGAGAGAAAGGTGCACGGTTGGCCCGGGGAGTCAGCCCCACTGCCCTGTCCCCTGCCCTGCCCTCCACTCACCTCCAGCCCCTCAGGGAAGGTATACTTCCCACCTGTACCCTCATCAGAGCCTGCAGGCCCTCTGCACTCCAGCCCCGTGGAGAAGAGCTGAGGCTGGTGGAGGGCCAGCTGCTGCAGCTTCTCGGGGTTTTGAGTCAAGGTGGCTGAGAAGAGCAGCTTCTGCAGGGGCAGCTGGGGGACCCAGGTGCTGGCAGAGAAGCAGGGTCGTGAGGGCTGGGGGGGGGGGCACGTACACCCCATCCCACCCCCGGGAAGGAGGTCGTATGGTACCTGGCAGCAGTGACAGCCTTGGGGGGTACCCGCTGAAACAAGGCCCAGGGGTCCGAAGGGCCCTCTCTCCTGAACACAGCTGCCGTCACCCGAGCCAGCCAGGCCTGGTGCTGGCTGTCCACCATTCGGTCTGCCTCGTCAACCACCTGCAGGGAGACTGGTCCCAGCACCGAGGGAGGCCCGGGGAGCCCCTAGCCTGGATCTGGGCCCTGGCTAACAACCTACCAGGAAGCGCAGCTGCTGGAGGCTGAAGCCAGGAGTCTGGTCAATGTGGTCCACCAAGCGGCCAGGGGTGGCCACCACAATGTCAGCCAGGCTGCGGAAGCCCTCTGCTCTGTGGAGTGCAGGGCAGCTGAGCTCAGGGTGCCCTACCACTCTCTGCCCCCGCCCCCCGGCCCCTGCCCCCAGGGACAAGCTGCCCCAGCACCTACGTCCTCTGGACAAGGCTTTCCTGCTCCCTGACCAGCGGCTTCTGCCCGGTGACCAGGGCCACCCGCAGGGGTGTGGCGTCTGTGTAGATGTTGAAAACTCTGCTCACCTGGAAACGTAGCAGCCGGTTAGTGTGGGAATGCCCTTGACAGAGCTAGCTTGGGCTCCGGGGTCCCCGTTACCTGTTGGGCCAGCTCTTTGGTGGGCAGCACGACCAAGGCTCGAACTTGGCACACCACGCGGTGCAACAGGGCCTGGGGGGCAGGTGTCCATCAGCAGGGCCACCCCCCCACTCAGCCCAGCCCTGGGAAGGCCACCCGCTCACCTGGACCACGGGGATCACGAAGGCCAGTGTCTTCCCACTGCCTGTTGGGGCCGAGACACAGAGGTCTCGGGGCTGAAAGCCTCCCCTCCCCACCAGCAAGCCCCCAGCGGTGCTCTCCAGGAGGGTGGGGATGACAGCTGCCTGGACTGGGTAAGGAAGACGGCAGTCAGGGCCAGGGGGGCACAGGCCCCTTCACCCTCCTGCCCCCCACTGGGCTGCAGCCTCACCTGGGAAGTAGGAGGAGATGCCCTGGGCCCGAAGTTTCTTCTGCAGGTCTGGATGGACCTCGGGGACATCTTCGATGGGAACAAGGTGCTCAGAGACGTTCTTGCCCACCTGGCTTGGCTCAGCCAACCACGTGGGTAGAAAGGGCTGGACCTGACAACGGGGAGGGAGGCACACCCAGCTCCTGTATGACCCTTGGCAGCCAGGGCCCACGTGGACACACCCTGGGGTGCCTGAGCTGCCACTAAAGTGTGTGTCAAAACGAAGCCCTGGACAACTGAGCTGGTCCCGGGACGCCTGTCTGGCCCCTCGACACCACGTCCACGCCCTCACAGCTTCTGCACAGCGTGGCCGGTGAGTAAAGGTGCTTCCAGGGAGGCGCCCACGGCTGGACCATGACCTCTCTACCCTCATCGCGAAGGGGCTCAAAAGTTCCCTCCACAAATGGACTGGAAAACCATGGAACTTTCCCATAAACTCTTCAAAGCCTTCTGGTCGTAGAGGAGTCCGAGTGACTACGAGCCGGGCTGCTACTGCACAGTCAGTGCAAAACGACCGGTCCTCTGAGGAGGACAACGAGGCTGGCTGTGCTCTAGCGCAGCGGTCCCCAACCTTCCTCATGGTGTCGTGCCCCCCCAACTCTAACATTTTTGTGCTACTTCATCACTAATTTTGCTACTGTGATGAATCGTATATATTAGGTGACCCCTGTGCATGGGGCTGCGACCCACAGGTTGAGAACCGCTGCTCTAAAGAGTTAGTCTCGGAAATTCACAGGGGCAGCTTCACCCTGCCTGTGAGTCGCCATCGGCTGCATGGCAGTGGGTCTGTACTTCAAAAACTAATTTTAGAAATACGCACTGTGCAATGAGTCATGGCACCTAACTCATGGAAAGTGTAATCAACCATCTCTCTCCTCGTAGACCCACTCCTAATGGTGATTCTGGACCCTAGGTTACACACACACTCACTCTCATTCTCTCCTCGTGTGTCTCT
>NW_022111312.1:18432088-18433846 GCF_000313985.2 Echinops telfairi
TGTGGACTGGTGTTGGGTTAATGTTGGACTTGTGGGCTTGGGCAGCATTGGGTTGGGATGTTTTCGTGATGCACCTTTTCTTTACATAAAACTCTCTTACACATGAGTTGTTGTGGATTTGTTTCTCCAAAGTACCCAGACGAACAGTCTCTCTCTTTGTGTCTGTCTCTGTGTGTCTGTATCTCGCCTCTCCCCCGTCTCCTCTGCCTCTCTCCACCTCTCTGTCTCCAGTGTGTCTGTCTCTCTCCTCTTTCTCCCCTCTCTGCCTCTTTGTGTGTCTGCCTGTCTCTCTCTCCCTCCCCTGTCTCTTCATGTGTGTCTGTCTCTCCCGTCTCTCTCTCTCCGCCTGTCTCCTCTGCCTTTCTCTGTGTCTGTCTCTCTGTCTCTTTCCCCCGTCTCTCATCTCTCTCTCCTGTCTGTCTCTCCCCCATCTCTGCCTCTCTCTGTGTGTCTCTCTCTCCCCCCTCTGCCTCTCTGTCTCCTGTCTCTCCTCTGTCTTTCTCTCCTCATTTCTCTGTCTCCTCTGCCTCTCCATCTCTCCCTCCTCTCTCTGTGTCTGTCTCCTCTGCCTCTCTGTCTCTCCCCTCCCCTCCTGTGTGTCTCTCCTCTCTCTATCTCTCCCTGTCTCTGTCTGTCTCTCCCCTCTACCTCTCTCTGTGTGTCCCGTCTCTCCTCTCTCCCTCTGTCTCTCCTCGTGTCTGTCTCTGTGTCTCTCTCCCCCCCTCTGTCTCTGTCTCTCTGTGTGTCTGTCTCTCTCTCTCCGCCCTGTCTCTCTGTGTCTCCCCTGTCTCCCTCTCTCTCTCCGCCTCTCTCTGTGTCTCTGTCAGTCTCTCTCTCTGCATGTCTGTCTCCTCTGTCTCTCTCTTCCGTCTCTCCCTCTCCGCGTGTCTCTCTCCACCTGTCTCCCCTGTCTCTCTCTGTGTTTCTCTCTCTCTCCCTGTGTGTCTGTCTCTCCCTCTCCCCCGTCTCTCTCTGTGTCTGTCTCTGCCTCCTCTGTGTGTGTGTGTGTCTCTTTCCCCTGTCTGTCTGTCTCCGCTCCGTGTGTCTGTCTCTCCTCTCTCCCCTATCTCTCTTTCTCTGTCTCCGTCTCTCTCTCTGTCTGTCTCCTGTGTGTCTCTCTCCCTTCTGTCTCCTCTGCCTCTCTCCTGTCTCTGTCTCTCCTCTCTCCCTGTCTCCGTCTCTCTCGTGTGTCTGCCTCTCTGTCTGTCTCTGTGTGTCCCCTGTCTATCTTTCTCCCCCCTGTGTCTCTGTCTCTCTCTCCCCTCTGCCTCTCTCTCCTCTGACCTCTGTGTGTCTCCTCTGTCTCCAGTGTGTCTGTCTGTCTCTCTCTGCCTTTCTCCTGTGTGTCTCTCTCTGCCTCTCTCTCCCCCTCCTGCCTCTCTTTGTGTCTGTCTCTGTCTCCCTATCTCCTCTCTCTCTGTGTCTGTCTCCTCTGTCTTTCTCTCTCCCTCCGCCTGTCTCATGTGTGTCTGTCTCTCATCTCTCTCCCTCCTGTCTCTTCTTTCTCTCTCCCGTCTGTCTCTGTCTGTCTCTCTCCCTGTCTCCCTCCGTCTCTCTCCTTGTGTGTCTGTCTCTCTCTCTCCCCCTGTCTCTCATCTCTCGTCTCTGTCTATCTTTCTCCCCCGTGTCTGTCTGTCTCTCTCCATCTCTTTGTCTTTCTCACTCTACCCCTCTCTCTGTCTGTCTCTGCGTGTCCCCTGTCTCTCTCTTGTCTCTGTCCTTCTCCCTCCCCCTCCCCCCTGTCTCCTCTCTCTCCTC
>NW_022111312.1:18435044-18436510 GCF_000313985.2 Echinops telfairi
CCCAAAAGGTATATAGGCCTGGACTAGCAATAGAGTTCTCTCTGGCAGGTCTCTCTCCTCTCTCACCCTATCCCGTCTCACCCCCCCTCTCTCTCCTCTCTCCCTCTCTGCGTGTCTGTCTCCCCCCTCTGTCTCTGTCTCTCTCTATCTCTCTCGTCTCTACCTCTCTCTCCTCTGACCTCTCTGTGTGTGTGTTTCTCTCTCTCTCCACCTCTGTCTCCCTCTCTGCCTTTCTCTTTTGTGTCTCTCTCCTCTTTCCTGTCTCTCTTCCTCTCTGTGTGTCTCTCTCCGTCTCTCTCCAATCTCTCCTCCGCCTCTCAACTCTCTTTCCCCGTGTGAGTCTCTCTCTCCACCTGTCTCTCTCCTTTGCCTTTCTCTGTGTCTGTGTCTGTCTCCCTCCTCTCTCTGTGTGTGTGTCTCTCTCTCTCCCCGTCTATCTCCCCTCTGTCTCTCTCCTGTCTCCTCTGTCTCTCCCCGTGTGTCTGTCTCTCTCCTCTGTCTCTTTGTCTTTCTCACTCCACCTCTCTCTCGTCTCTCCCCTGTCTCCTCTGCCTATCTTTCTCCCCCGTCTCTCTCTCCACCTGTGTCTCCCCTGTCTCCAGTGTGTCTGTTTGTCTCTCTCTCCTCTCTCTCTCTGCCTTTCTCCTGTGTCTCTCTCCTCTTTCCTGTCTCTCCGCCTCTCTCTTCCGTCTCTCTGTGTGTCTCTCTCCCTCTCTCTCTGCTGTGTCTCTCTCCTGCCTGTTTCTGCCTTTCTCTCTCCTGTCTCTCCTCTGCCTCTCAACTCCCTTTCCCCTGCCTCTCTCCTCATGTGTCTCTCTCTCTGTCTCTTTCTCCGCCTCTCTCTCCCTCTCTCTCTCTCCCCGCCTCTGTCTCTCTCCTTTGCCTTTCTCTGTGTCTGTCTCCCTCCTCTCTGTGTGTGTGTGTCTCTCTCCCCCCGTCTCTCTCTGTCTGTCTCCATTTCTGCCTCCGTCTCTCTATCTCCTCTCTCTCCTGTCTCTCTGTCTTTCTCTCTCCCTCCGCCTCTCTCCTCTGCCTCTCTCTCCATCTCTGTCTCTGTCTCTCTCCTCTGTCTCTTTGTCTTTCTCACTCCACCTCTCTCTCCTGCCTCTGTCTGTCTCTGTGTGTCCCCTGTCTCTCTCACTCCTCTTTCTCCCCCATGTCTGTCTCTCCTCTCTGTCTGTCTGTCTCTCTCTCTCTGCCTCTCTCCTGTCTCTCCCGTCTGCCTCTCTCTCCCTCTTCTCTGTCTCTCTCATGTCTGTCTCTCTCCCTTATGTCTGTCCCGCTCTCCTCTGCCTCTCTCGTGTCTGTCTCGCTCTCCCCTCTCTGTGTCTCTCTCCCCTGTCTCTCCGCCTGTGTATTATAGTCTAGGTGCTTTGGAGAAACAAATCCACAGCAACTCATGTGTAAGAGTTTTATGTAAAGAAAATGTGCATCACGAAAACATCCCAACCCAATGCTGCCCAAGC
>NW_022111312.1:18451791-18452963 GCF_000313985.2 Echinops telfairi
TGGCATTAGGAAGGTTGGGAACCACTGCACTGGAGCCGCCAAACAGAGATGCCTGGATATTTTCAATTTCCTCATCACCTAAAGGTGTACCATGTATGGTGCCCCAGGAATAAAAAACTTCAAAATTGTCAAGCAAGACCTTTACTCCTACCCAGTTACAGCAGAAAGTGCATGATAGTGCTCCTAGTGGACCTGTACGTTTGGGGGAGGATCAGATCACCCTACAGCAGAGATGCCATACCACCAAACACCGAGCTTGCTGCTTGGGCTGCCCCTGTGTGTTCATGGCCGTGTGCGCAGGTCAGAGGACCCAGAACAAGACACAGCAGTAGAGCCACAGCCTGTACATTCCAACCAGAATCAAACAAGCTGGTACCAAGCCTGCACTCACAGATGACACAGCCCCATGGTCACTTTTTTGGGTGCATGTATTATTCCCACTGGAACTCCTCCTTGCACATGTCGCTCATTAGGGAAAGAGGAGGGAATGGTATTGATAATTTTGAAGCTCACCAAGTACCTTGAAGCTCTTTGGCTAAAGTAGCTTTCGCAACAAGGACTTTGTGCCAAAGCCAACACTTCTTGTGGCACATGAACAAACGCCTTTGGAAAGATCCACATCAAAAACACACACACCAAACCACTGCCATCAAGTCCACTGCCGCTGAGGGACCCCACAGGACGGAGCAGAACCGTGCCTGTGGGTCTCAAGACTGTCAATCTTGACAGGAGCAGGCAGTCTCATCTTTCTTCCTCAGAGGCTAGTGGGTCTGAACCACCACCATGGCGGCCAACAGTCCAATGCTTAACCGATGGCGACACACTCCACCTAAATCTAACTCCCTGTGGTTTGACTTGGATACTTTTGCCTGGAAACCTAAGCTAGCTCCATACTGCAGGCAGTCTTGAACGTTTGTGTACATCAAAGCTGTATGATCAACACCTTTAACGGTTCAGCATCTGTACCTCAGGGGTGGGGTGGAATCATTGATGCGGCAGTAGGTCCCTCCAGAAATACCCGAGCCGACCCTTGACAAGATCAGCGCTTTAAGATGCCTGCAGTAGAAAACCATTGGTTTCTACCGAGAACACAGCGGAGGATCACCGGGAGAGCGCCCAGCTGCACCCTGTGGCAGTTTTGACCTTTGTTAACCTGTCAACCTGGGTTCCCT
>NW_022111312.1:18454686-18456244 GCF_000313985.2 Echinops telfairi
CTGATCACTGAGGACAGGCCCTTCCTTGGGCTGGTGTTCTGATGCGGAGCCAGGGGTACAGTGTGGGGCCAGCCCTGCTGGCTAAATCTAGGCTTGCGTCCCAGCTCTGCCACTTCAGGGCCTTCACCTGGGACAGGTGCCTCGTCCTGCCCAGTGGGGCCACTTGAGTGCTCAAGTGCTATAGAGAGCTGCTATGGAGGTTGCAATAAGAGGTAAGAGCCTGCAGGGCTCTTGGTGACCAACAGGTCAGCAGGTCAGCCCCTGTGCAGGTCCGGGTGTCCAGATAAGCTATGCTGGGCGCCGGCTCTGAGCCAGCACCTCCATATTTTTTATAACTGTGTGCTCACCAGCAGTGAGCAACGTGCCTGTGCCTTCACGCCCTCAGCCACACTTGCTGTTCCGTCAAGCCACCAACAAAGAGTTAGGGACATCCTGCCATCTTGGGGCCCCACATCTGGTTCTAGTGGCAGTGATTGGCTAGAGAGAATAGAAGTCCCTGTAGGTGGGTGCTTCCTTTCGTCCACTTGTTGAACCTTGAAAGTGTGCAGCCTATAACCTTGGCTCTACTTGGACATGCATCTCTAGCCACTGTCTGCTGGGCCCTTGCTTTGTGCGAGGCTCGGATGGCCACTCACACCTGAGGACAGCTGTGGAAATGCAGGTGCTCCCTCCGGGCCTGTTCTTGAGGGGTCTGTGGACATGTCCTGTGTGCTCACCACCCTCCGCCCCCAGGAGCTGGCCCTTGGCACCCTCATGAAGTTTGTGCAGCTGGAAGGTTCCCACCCCCTGGAGAAACCCAAGTGGGAGGGCCACTACCTCTTTCCACGGGAACTCTTCAAGGTGAGGGGCTTGGAGGAAGGGAAGGGGCTGCCCACGCGGGCCCCTGTGGGGTGTCACTCATCCGTCCCTCGGCCCCAGCTCGTGGTGGAAGGCTTGCTGTCTCTGGAGGAGGACCGGGCACTGCTCCTCTCCCAGCTGCAGAGCTCCCTGGAGTACGATGACCTCCGCTACCACGCCATGCAGGCAGCCACAGGGGCCCTGGCCAGGGTGACCGACGGGGGAGCAGAGGTGAGTTCGTGGGCACCTTGGGGGGGCGGGGGCAGTGCCAGGTGCTCAGCTAAGGCTCCTGCAGGTGCCCCTCCCCTTCTGGAACAACACCTTCACCCTGCTCTCGGCCATCAGCTTGCCTCGCCAGGAGGGCCGCACTCCCAGCTTTTACGTGAGGCACAAGGGTGAGCATCCAGGGAACAGGGTAGGGGTACCACACAGGGTGACCCCAGGGCCACGCCCCTCAACTGACTCCCTTTGTGCAGAGCCATCAGACAAATGGAAGGTGGCGCACCTGAAGGTGAGCAGCTCCGCCCCTCGCAGCGGCAGGGCCTGCTGAGGGGACAGCCAGCACCCTGGGACATCAGGGTCCAGGGGGCCTCTGACCAGGCAGGGCCTCCCACCAGTCTCCCTGAGGCCCTCACTGGTAGGGAGGGGTCCTTGTGCTGTGGCCAGGAGGGCGGGCTCCCGAGTTGACATCGGGGTATCCGGCGAGCTCTGTCTGCTAAGG
>NW_022111312.1:18457904-18459937 GCF_000313985.2 Echinops telfairi
CTGGGGCAAGTCTGCAGGGCTCACCTCCCAAGTACCAGACCGGTGAGTGAGCAAGTGAGGTCCCAAGTGGGGGCTGCCAGGCGGGTTCCAGAACTGATGGTCTGGTGCCTTTAAGACCAGAGTCAAACAATAGGGCCTTGGGCCTCGGGTGTCTGCTTCTCCTGGAGGGCTGGGTAGCCTTCCTGATTCTGCCCTCAGCGAGGGTCACATGACTCATGCCAGCAGACACTGCGCCCTGCCCCGGGAAACTGCACTGCTTGTGGTTACCACACCAGGCAGGAGTCAAGGGCTGCGGGCCCCAGAAGGACCTGGGCCAGGCACCATTGGAAAGCCTGGAGCCCCATCTGGCCCCCTGCCCTGAGCACAGTAGCCACCAGGGGTCACTGCAGCCCAGCGGAGCCTCCCACAGGAAGACTGTCAGAGGGCAAAACCTGACCCTGACAGTGCCACCAGGCACCTCTCCTTGGGGTCACCCTAAGTTGGGAAGAGGCGGGGCACCATGAAAGGAAGAACTGGGCTGGTCAAGTGTCTGCCTCCTTGAGCCCCAGGGGTATCACTGAGAACCGCTACACAGTCCCCAGGATAAGCCCCCACCCTCTAGTCCAGACAGTGCTGCCAGTCTTCGGGCAGCCTGAGGACCACCTACAGGTTCCGTGGAGGACGGACGTGGGGGCGTGCCGGCAACTCGGGATGAGCCGGGACCTCCCAGGTCCTGGAGCATAGGCCCCACAAACACCCCTTCAATCGCGGTGCGAGGACGTGGTGGGTCCCTGAGACCGCCAATGGGTTGTGTGCAAATAAGTTTGGTGTCTGAACCCACACCATGGTGCCGTGGAAGAAGGATCTGGTGATCTGATCCCCTAGAAACTGCTATTAGTACTGTCTGGTCAGTTCGACTGGCCCCATGCCCAACAGAGCCAAGCACTGCCCGTCCTGCCATCCTCGTCCCCACTGCACGTTTGAGCCCATTGTCACCATTGTGTCCATCCATCTTGCCAAGGGACTTCCTCTCCTTTTTTCACTGCCCGCGACTTTACCAAGCAGTGTCTACCAGGCACTGGTCTCCTGACAACACGTCCAGAGGCGCTGGCGAAAGTCTTGCCATCCTTGACTCTGGGCAGCCTTCTGGCTGTACCTCTCCAGGGCCGCTCTGCTCCCGGCAGTCCTCGAGAGGTACTCGGCCAGCACCGCGCTCCAAAGGCAGCAAGGCTTCCGTCTTCACTGTACGGTTGTCGCCTCCAGAGGCGGCGACTGCAAACACCAGGGCTTGGGTCAGGTGTATCCAGTCTTCAAAGTGACGGCCTGGCGTTTTGACCCTTGAAAAGAGGTCTAGTGGGGAAGATCTGCCCCAGGCAATATATCATTAATTTCCTGGTGTCAGTCTCTTCTCATGGACACGAGCGGATTGTTTGGTTTGATGTGGAGGTTAACCCCACTGAGGGGTGTAGGCTTTGATCTCCGTCATTAAGTGCTTCAAGTCCTCTGTGCCTCAGCAGACAAGGTGGTGTCCTCTACACATGGCAGGTGTTACGGGTCTTTCTCCCGTCCTGATGCCAAGTTCTTAAAGGCCAGCTTCTTGAATTACTTTCTCAGCGTCCACCCTGTCACACACCTTTCCCGATTTTTAAAAAAAATCCTTTTATTGGGGGCTTGTACAACTCATCACATCCATCCATTGTGTCAAGCACATTTGTATATTTGCTGCCGTCATTTTCAAAACATTTTCTTTCTACTTGAACCCTTGGTATCAGCTCCTCGTTTTCCCCTCCCTCCCCATCTTTCCTGAGCTTAAGCGCATGTATTCCCTGGAACTAAGATCACAGCCAGGAACGCCCTATGGAGTGGTATGCTCTAACCCCGGGGCAGTGGTGCACGTGTGCATGTACATACGCCAGGCTCGGGAGAAAAGTCCGCTCCCCTGAACAGCTTAGGGGGTGCTCCCACCATTCCTCCAGCTCCTCAAGCACTGCAGCGGGCAGGCTGACAAACTGCAGACTCCCCGCCCTGTGCCCAGCAGTCACGCGTGCGATGGA
>NW_022111312.1:18460597-18462682 GCF_000313985.2 Echinops telfairi
AGACCTGTCCTATTGGTTAGAGACTGGTGGAACCCTTAAAACTATTCCTCTTCCCCAATGGCTCAATTTTCAGCCAAATGATAGGTCTGTAAGGTGAGCAGTCAGAGTAGAGAGACACATCTATTGCTTGGAACAAGCAACCAGATCATTCACGATCCACAGGCAGCACGTGCTCCCAGGACACAGCTCCAGGGCGGGAGGGGAGGGAAAGAAGGGCGAATGGAAACCGGAAACGGAAGAGGTGATGCTCCATTGTTGGGACTGCCATAAATGACAAGAAACACATGAAATCAGTGAGTGGAAAACTGATCTGCTCTAAACCTTCACCAAATTCACAATAAAATTTAAGATTATAAAGAACGCTTTCTAAACCCTATGAAAGCAAGTTGCTGACCTTCCACCTCATTCCTACCGTGACACTGCGTGTCTCTTATGTACAAAGAGGTTTCTCTGAAAAACTCAAAACCAGACTCACTGCCACCCAGTCGATGTAGACCCAGTGACCCTCCAGGACAGGGCAGAACTGCCCCCGTGGGTTCCCAAGGCTGGAGCAGTGTGAGTAGAAAGCCCCATTTTTCTCCCTCCAAGTGGCTGATGGTTTTGAACTGCTGACCTTGCAATTAGCAGCCCACTGTGCCACCAGGGCTCCCAACAACCAAGCCATCAGCTTCCTTGGGAAGGAACTGCACACTGACACACAGAATGGTGACTGGACCCTCCCCGTCATGGTGCAGAGACCTTGAGACCTGAGGGGAACATGGGCGTGGCGTCAGTGGGTGCAGAGTGGCAGCCTGGGAACTTCATCTCAGATCAAGGAGCACAAGAGGTGCTCCTCCCAAGTCCACCCTGGCTGCTGCCCCCTCCCTGTGCTTCGGACATGGCAAGGGCTGTTTATTTTTATTAACTGTAGCAAGTGCCCTCAGAGGAAAAGTTACTGCTTTATGAAATATTTTCCCCTGCCACCACAGTCAATTTAGGTTTCATTTAAAATTCAATAATGGTGCCCCAGCTTCTGGGCAAAGTGATTACTCCACAAGGTGGCAAGGGCCAGGGAGTTAGGAGTCCTCCGTTCTCCGTGAATCACCTCCCCACAGCCTCGGGAGGGGGGAGAGGGAGGGAGGCTCTGCTTCGCCAGGCAAGCCGGGCCTGGGTTGGGCATTTTCCAAAGAGGAGGAGCAGGAGATCATCCGAAATGTGCTGCTGCTCCCCCTGGACCTCACCCGCCCTGGCACTGAGGGTTCAGCGTATCCCTTTCTCTCTCCATCCAACCTGCGCCCCATCTCTGTCTACCTCCCCGCTCCCACTCTCACTCCAGCTCTGCAAGTGCCTCCCACACGCTCCGTGTCCCTCGCTAACCGTAACCCTAGTTAGGGCTACCCTAACGAGGCCTAACCCCAATGTTAGCCCTCAACCCCTAAAAATGACATCCTTACCCCTCGGCAAGATGGCAGGTGGGACACTCAGATGCGCTATAATGAAGATAGAGCAACAGAGACACGACAGCCCTGGAAACCCGAGCTTCAGCAGCATGACACTGTGTTCCCAAACAACTGAACACCCACTAACGAACGACAGGTGACAAACCACATGGTTGTTGCTGTTAGGTCCCTCTGCGTCAATGCCAAGCAGTGCACCTTGACCAGGTGCTTGATCCATTTCAGACGGAAGAAGTTGGTAGACTTCTTCACTTTGACTAACACCTGCTAAAAAGCACCTGCGTCACCCAGAGTACAGAAATAACCTACCGACTGGGGGCAGGCAGGGTCTTGGCAATGATACTGAATAAAAGACTAATATCTAGAATTTATAGAAAACTTCAATACCTCAACAAAAGACTAATTTTACAGTTTAAAATGGGCTGAGACCACACACACACTTGACCAAAAACAACACTCAGGTAGCCAACAAACACAGAAAGAAATGCTCATAATTGTTAGCCATTACAGAGATATAAACCAAGACGGCAATTAGATAAACGCTCACCTCAGCATTCACAGCAAAGTCAAACCAAACCAAACCATGCAACAACAGATGCTAGTGGGGTGCGCGGAGAGATGGAAACTGCTGGCGGAACTGTAGCGGGTA
>NW_022111312.1:18464060-18465083 GCF_000313985.2 Echinops telfairi
CCCCATGTTCGATACCAATCTATCAAGTCCTCTTCAGACTCATGAAACACATGCAGTGATGCCGAATGCAGGACGCTCACAGGCCAGTGGGTAGAAAGTCTTTGGATCCAGTGGCGTTGTAAGCATCTCAGTGCTGGCAGGGGTCTCCACGTGGCTCCTCTGCCTTCAGAGGTCTGGTTGCCTCAGGGTGGGTCCATGTGGCTTCTCCAACTTAAGGCATTAGCGTAGTTGCATGTGTCTTGCCAGCTGCAATGTCTCCCAGGGAGTGCGCAGAGAGTCTCCCACTTCCAAGGAGGAAAATCCCAGATTTCCCAGAATTCTCAGAAGAAAGCCATGCCCACACAGAAACCTCATTGGCTATGATCCGATTGACAGGGTAGACTTCACCCCTTCACTCACAATCCTCTCAAATTGACAATTACATAACTAGCACACAGGAGTATCAATACTCTTCTCTGACAGACTGGACATCAAAGGAAAAGTCAGCATGAAGGCAAAGAAGGCCATTACATAACGAGGAAAAGCCACAACTTTACGAGAAGCTATAACGATAATAAACATCTATCTGCTCCACGAAAGACCCTCAAAACACATGAATCAAGCTCTTGTAGAAGAAGTGAAGATACAGACACACCATAGTATGACAGCACAAGGACCCTTTAATGTACACTTCCAAGCAAGGACACTTGACAGAAGATCAACAAAGGTACGGGAGAGCTAAAAGCACGAGTCAGCGGACCACTTCGACATCTGCAGCCACGACGGCAGTGCACTGCACCCCAGAGACAAGCAGGAGCAGGGCAGCACACGCACGGAACAAACTCCAGGACAGACGGATGCCAGGCCAGGCAGGAAGCGCTAAGAAATTCTAAAACATCAAGATATCAAGATACTACAAACCATTTTTCAGATCACAAGCTATAAATTAAAAACCAACCATAGGAGGACCAACACAAAACATCCATGACATGGCAGTTAAACAACACTTTCAGCAGCATGACACTGTGTTCCCAAACAACTGAA
>NW_022111312.1:18466434-18468835 GCF_000313985.2 Echinops telfairi
GGGGGAACCTATTATAAGGATCTACATATAACCTCCCTGGGGGATGGACAACAGAAAAGTGGGTGAAGGGAGATGTCGGGTAATGTAAGATATGACAAAATAATAATTGATAAATTATCAAGGGTTCATGAGGGAGTGGGGAACGGGAAGGGAGTGGGAAAAATGAGCTGATGCCAGGGGCTTACGTGGAGAGCAAATGTTTTGAGAATGATGAGGGTAACGGATGTACAAATGTGCTTTATACAATTGATGTATGTATGGATTGTGATAAGAGTTTTATGAGTCACCAATAAAATGATTTTTTAAAAAAGTAACAAGACTAGCAAAAGAAAACTTTGGACACTAAAAGAAACGGATATAATAAACATCAAGAGCAGAAATAAATGAATGATCATAAAGAGCCATGCAACTATGGATATTAATTTCTTTGTGTGTGCGCTATATTCGATAAATAAATGGAAAAAATACATGTAAAAATGTTTGTTTGGGGGATGCATAAGCAAGTGTGGTAAAGAAAGCTGATGGGACCTGGCTATTAAAAGATAGAGCACCTGGGGTCTTAAAGGCTTGAAAATAAGTAAGTGGCCATCTAACAGGGAAGCAACAAAGACCACATGGAAGAAGCACACCAGCCTGTGTGACCACGAGGTGTCGATGGAATCAGTATCACAAGTTCGAAATCAAGCAGCCAACTTGACTTGCAGGAGGACAGGCAAAGTGGGGACCCCAGACCGCCTGCGAGACAGTTGAACAGTCTCTCACAGAAGGGCCACATGGAAGGGACGATATGTCCAGGGTGCAGTATAGCACTGTTGAAACACATAACTATCCCCTAGTTCTTTAATAGTTCCTCCCCCAACTATTATGGTCTAAGTTTGACTTCATTAATCCGGTTAGACATGCATACGCTCATTTGTATAATTAAGGCCATTCAACATGAAATCTGAGAGAGATGACAACCCTTCAGAAATAGTAATGGGAGTAATTACTCCCTAAGGGTGCAGAAAGAGATGGGAGAAGGAACTGATAGAGCAACAATGACTATGCCCCCACTGGAGGGGAGCGAGTAACAGAATGGTAGGTGAATGCAGACATCGGATGGTGTAAGATCCAAAAAAAATGGTTTAAGATGAACACACAAAAAGTACTAACAATAATAATAGTATTTAATATAATAACAAGAGTTCCTGGGGGGTAGGGTGGGGACAAAGGGGAGCTGATATCAAAGAGTGCAAGAAGAAAGAAAATGTTTTGAAAATGATGGTGGCAGTGATTGCACAATTATACTTGATCTAATGGAACTATGGATTGCTATAATATCTGCAAGAACTCCCAATAAAATGGAATATGTATATATATGTATTTATTTATGAAGATTGTATTGGGGGCTCTTACAGCTCTTATAACAATCCATACATCAATTGTATCAAACATATTTGTATATATGTTGCCATCATTAGTTTATAAACATTTACTGGTACTTTCAATTTGAACCCCTGGTATCAGCTCTTTTTTTCCTCCCTCCCCCCCCTTGTGACCCCTTGATAAATCATAAATTATTATTTCATATCCGACAGCAACCACTGTCTCCTTCCCCAAGGTTTGCTGCTCTTCCCCTGGAGGTGTGGGTGTGGTTATGTGTCAATCATTGCTATCTGCTCCCCCTTCCTCTCCTCCTCTTCTCCCCTCCCCCTCCCCTCTATTGCTACTCCCATCTCTGTTCCTCAGGGGGTTATCTGACGTGGATTCCGTATGTTTGTGAGCTCTTATCTGTATCTGTGCACATGCTCTGGTCAAGCCCACAGTGAAAGGCAGGACTGGGGTCATGGAAGTCGGGGGTGAGGAAGCCTCAAGGAACCAGAGGAATATGTGTGTTTCATCGGTGCTATACTGCACCCTGGTTGACTCCTCCCTTCTTTGTGACCCTTCCGTGAAGGGATGTCCTGTTGTCTACAGATGGGGTTTGGGTCACTGTTCTGACCCCCTTCTTTCTCAACAATGTGTTTTCTGTTTGGGGTCTTCTGGTGCCTGGTGCCTGATTCCATCAACACCTCATGATCACACAGGCTGGTGTGCTTCTTCCATGTGGGCTTGTTAAACTGCAAGCCTTTAAGACTACAGCCGCTATATAATTTGATAGCGGGGCACCATCAGCTGTCTTCACATTTGCTTGTGCATCCATTTGTCTTCAGCGATCGTGCCCAGAGGGTGAGCATCACAGAATACCTGGTTGTTAGAACAAAATGTTCTTGCGTTGAGGCAGGCCACGAGCAGAGGCCCAAAGTCTGTGCATTACCTGGGTGTTTCTGCCATATAAATATATGTACATAAGCCAACACCTCTGTTTCTATGAATGAATGTGTGCACATAGGTGCACACCTATGCTTAAACCTCTATCCAT
>NW_022111312.1:18470235-18485216 GCF_000313985.2 Echinops telfairi
GTGAGATTTGAAAATAATTAACAGTCTACAATGATCAGGGGGCCAGGAGAGTTGGGTGGGGGTGGGCGGCGGAGGGAGGGAAACAGAGGAGCGGATCCCACGGCTCAACAGAAGGAAACTGTCTAGCAAAGAAGATGGACTGCATGCGCGAACACGCCGGACACAACTGATGCACAGATTCCAAGACGGTAAGAGCCACCAATGAAATGAGTATTTAAAAAACGAAAGAAAACCACCAGGATTCAATTAAAAAATTACTGGAACTAATTGAAAAATGTGGCAATGTGGCAGGCTATAAGATCAACATTTAGAAGTCAATAGGATTCTTGTACATTAAAGAAGAGAACTTTGAAAAGGAAATTACAAACAAAACAAAACAATGCCATTTATTATAACTACCCCCCCCACCAAACAAACCCTTAGCATAACCTAGCCAGAGAGACAAGTGTCTCGGCAGAAGCAAACCTAAGTGGCAGCTGCTCCAGCCCACGGCAGCCACGGCTGCCGAGCGCGCTCTGAGTGAGCACAGTCCTGCTCCAAATGGCAGCACAATTCTCCAGAGGTGAAGAGACGAATCACCATTTTATTTGGAAAGAGAGGAGCCCTAAGAAGAGCAAAATACTGACAGGGCAAACCAAGTAGGAGGCCTCTTACACTTGACTTCGCCTCTGATTTTACAGCCCCAGCCACCAAAGCAGCTCGGTACTGGTGCAGTAATCAGAACAGCGAATGCAAATGTAAAATGAAGCACCTACAGACATCTGAGTTTTGAAAACGGACTAAAACATTACATTGGGAAGAGAGTCTTTTGTAAAAAAAAAAATTGTACTTGCTAAAGAATGAAACAGGACGTATCCCTCAACAAAACCTACAGGGAAATAGGGAGAAACTTCCAGCCTTACTAGAAGGCATAAGCACACTACCCAACAGAACAAAAAATACCCAAACTACCAAAGACAAAGCAGAGGACTGGGACCTCCTAAAAACACAGCTCTGTACACCAGAAGACTTCATCATAGTGGTAAAAAGAAAACACTCAGATTGAAAAAAAAATTGGCAATGAGACATTGTATAAAGGGCTGATCTCAGAAATCTATAGACAACTGCAAAACACCTCAATAAGAAAACCTCAAATATTCCATTTAAAAATGCAAAGAAGACAAGATTCCCCAAGGATGATACCCACAGGGCCGATGATCACACGAGGAAATGCTTGCGGTCATTAGCTATAAGATGGGACACCATCTCACACGGGCACTTACATTAAAAAGCAGAACCAGAAGATGCTGAAGACAATGTGGAGAGACTGGGACATTCACACAAAAAAACAGCATTGCGCATCCTTAAACAAATTCAGACAGAAATACCTATGACCCAAGGGTCTCTCTCCCTGGTTTGTACCCCAAAGAAATGGAGAACGGAACACAGATTTCTGCACACCCGTGTGTATTGCTGTGCGGTCTACAATACCAGAGGTAGACAGCAACGCCCCTGCGGCCGACTGGATGCAGGACCTCTGGTGGCCACAGTGGGGTAGTACCGTCCCTGAAGAGCGGTGAAGGATCCCACCAACAAAGTTGGGCCAGCTCATGAAGAGAAGGACCAGAAGAAGCCGACTGTGAAGACTATGGAGAGGCTAAGGGGAGGGAGGAAATATTGACATTTCCACATATGAGCAATAACAACAAACCAATCAGTAGATTAATGGATAAACACACTGGGTACTTACACATAATGGAATACTACCCACCCTTAAAGAATAACCACGGATCTTCGAAACACCTCCTAGCAAGGATGCGCCTGGATGGCCCTATGCTGAGTAAAATGAGTCCGTCACCAAGGGCAAATACTGTATGTGATCACTACCATAAAACGTACAGAAACGTCTTTGATGGTTATCCCAGGTGGGAGGGAAAGGGGAGGGCAGTTCTACGAGAAGGGGGAGCTCACACAGAAGAACCGGGGCAGACAGGCCCTGTGAGGCGTATTACGCTTAAGGGGCAACCGAGGTAAATACTATTCCATTCACCAGCCTGCAGAGAGACCAGCGGAAATCAGACACGAGGTCAATAAGTGTTGGGGTGAGAATGGAGTGACCCTCATGAACATACGTAGTTTGGCAGAGAATGTGTCTTTTGACACATCTATTTACAAATATATCTGCCTGGTCTTGGCACAAGGGACTCCATTTTGAATCCAGCACCTTCTTGGTTCTCAGAACTCACCTCTCATGGGCCTCCCTCACATCGGCCTCCCCTCCCCTCGCTGAAAATCACCAGTTCTGAGAACCAGACATCCCTGAGAAAGAATGTCCTTTGAAGATATGTTTACTTCACCTGCCCCTGTAACTATAGATAAGATTAAGGACCACTTCCCTGCATCCCTTGAAGATGTGTTTATTACACCCATCCCGGACCTATAGATAAAATTAATGAGCGCTTCCCTTTGAAGTCCCTGTGTGCAGCTGTGCCTGCCACCAGGGGATATAAAAACGCAGCCAGAAATTCCCCTCGCGCGGTTTCATTAGCTCAATACCTGAGTTATTGAACCCGTCCGCAAGCTTCTCAATAAAGCCTGCTTCGAAAACTTTACCAATTGGATCTTTAATTCCGCTTCGTGCCCCAAAAACCCTTACAATATCCACAAATGTAGCAGAGCATACGGGGCACAACGTGACGCAAGCTTCCCAGCCAGTACCTTGAGGATCGCCTGGGGGGCACACAAAATAGTTTACAGAAAACATGCCCTGCAGTCTACATGAGTGAGTAGCAACTCAAAACAAACACCCACTCACTGCCATGGGGTCAGTGCCGGCTCACAGGGGACCCCATGGGGCAAGGTGGGCTTCTGAGATGGTAACTCTTTGCAAAAGTCAAAGCCAAGTCTTTCTCCCTTAGAACGGCTGGCGGGTTCAAACTGCTGACCTCTGGTTAGCAGCTGATGCAGCTCGGGTCTTAAAAGCTTACAAGCAGTCACCTCAACGGCAACTACCAGTGTCTCTCTGTGGGAAACAAAGATGTCTCCCAAGTTGTCTCCCCCAAATATAAGCCAAACTTAGCTACTTGCTACACGTGGTAAATGACTATACACTTGGAGGTCAACAGAAGTAGGTCAGGGGTCATTCTCCCTAAGGGTTCTCAGCCATCCAGAGCAAGTAGACCAGTTTATCCCACAGTAAGTAGGACCCACTCCCTTCTGATAAGGATCTTAGTTGTCTGTTTCCTTGTAGGAGACCCCAGAGAGGTCAAACCCACCCAAGGGTGACCAAGGTTAGGCCGCCATCATGAATCTAGGGCCCACCCATCTTGTCATATGTATACCTCTAGTCCCGCCCCTTTCTATGTGCACACCCCTAGCTCATCCCCTTCCTGTCACACTTATGCCCATTGTACATCCCCTTCCTATGATGTGTATGCCTATGGTACTGCCCCTTCCTGTGACGTGTGGTTACCTGTAATCACGCCCCCTAAGGAGCTGTGACCCTGGGTTAGCAATAAAGCTGGGCTCTCCTCTCACGTCTCCCCATGAGGACCATCGAGCAGGGCTGAGGTGAGCATGCTACCATGAATTGTGTCTGCCTCCATGACTTCAGTCTCTCTCCTATCTCTCATGCTCTCCATGACTTCACTATAATCGTTCCTTATCATCGCCGTAAAATTGCGCCTACCGGACCCGTGATGATGGTTGGGGGCCCTCCTTCCCCCCCCCCCCCCCCAGCATCTCTCCATCCGGAGGAGAGAAAAGTGGGGCTGGGAGAGTCTGGGACCAATCAGTCTAAAGGACTAACAGGTGATGTAACATTCGCTGTGGCCCAGAGACCCGAGGAACTGAGGGTGCCTGTTAGGTAGCAGAACAGGGACCAGGGTGTCCACGGGGCTTGCTCCAAATTCAGGCTCCGAGCCAGGAAGGGCCAGTAGACCTGGGTGGGCCCCAATCTGGGCCAGGTGAGCTTAACTCAGCCAAGGGGTCCACCAGTACCGTCGACCACGCCTCCCAGCAGAGGGCCCTGGAAAAGCGGAGTCTGAAGCCCAGGCCCTCTTTTCCAGGAGCTCCTCACAGGGCTGCGGTTTGTCTGGCCCCAGGTTTCCACGTGCGGGTGGGAAGTTCCCTGAGGAGGCCTGGTCAAACCTGAAGCTCCTCTTATCCTTTTTAAAACTCACTTGGAGCACCAACCAGGCTCCGGAGTGAATTCTTTCTCATGCATAGCCAAGGACCGAGGTTCTTTCTAACTGGGGAACCTAACGTATTCTGGTTCTGTGGCTCGGATATTTTCCTGGCACAGGCCCCCGCACCCTGGCCTCACTGATTTTCGGGAACCTTCCAGACTTTCACCTCACCACCCTCAGGAGATGGCACGCAGTAGCTGGGAAGGGTGCCAGTCTGGACTTTTCCCGCTAAGACATGGCTGCAGACGCTCCCGGAACCTGCCCTTTGGAGCCCCGTGTAATTTATTTTCAGGGCCCCATCCCCTTGTGTCTGTCTTTCCACCTGTGCTCCCTGTTGGTATGTGAGGCTGTGTGTCTGCCTTTCTGTGTTTCCGGGGACTCGCATGCCCTCCCCAGCCTCGATCCCTGGGATGGGACGGAAACGCTGCTGCCGCAGGGATGGGAATTTTGGTCCCCAGAGCCCTGTCGAGTGTCAGTGGTCTGCTTTGGTAGATGGCCGGGTGTGCACGCGGAAGCCCTGTGGGTCTCTGCAGGACCGGGTTCCGGTGGCTTGCCCCCGCTGGTTGAATAGGCCGCAAGCGGCGGCTGCCATTTTCCCAACCACATGACTGTTCCCTGGTGAAATGGCACCACCCAGTGTCTGCCATTTTTGCTGTGGGGCCACGGAGCACGTGGCGCTGGCCAAGCTGGCGCCCACTGCTCCAAACACGGGGTGGGGGGAGGGTGGTGCCTGGTCGGCTGGCTGCTTGGGCCCCAGGAGCTAGCCCCACCTACCCCTTCCCTTCCCCTCCCCTCCCTTTAGCTTTCTCCTGGTTTTACAAACAGGCTGCTTGGTCCTGCTGGCTGTTTACCGTCTGCCAGAGAGCTAGTTTGTTTTTTGCCTATTGGCTGTTTTTCTGTTGCCAAAGCCTTCAGAAGCCAAACCCGGGTGACTGTTAACTGTCGCCTTTCAGCAACACCACCTTCAGCACTTTCTGGGACAGCTCTGCGGCAAGTGTGTCAGCCAAAGATCCCAATTTCCTCAAAGGTTCCCTCAGCTCCTGACCCAGTCACTCCTCCCCTTCATAGGGCTGCCAGCCCACTCCTGCCAGCGGGCGCCTTTGAAGGCAATGGGGTGACCCCAAGCAGTGGCCCACCTAGCTCGTGGGCTACAAAATGGTTGGGACCTTGTTAGTCTGCAGAGACTGGGTCCCCGGGGACCCCTCCCTCGGGCAGGGGCACCCGAGAGGTGCACACTGAAGCTGCTGTACTGACCTGGAGGCACGGAGCGCTCAGTACTTTGGTGTTTTCTAGATGGGACTTACCAGTTTGGTGCCCAGGGGACCCCCACTTGGATGTATCCTTTCTAAGTGGGATAGATTTGACCCAGAGTGGATGGGGCAAAACCGATTTCCTTTTGCAATTCCATTTGACCACAGAAAAGGAGACTCCTAGGCAAAGAACAGCACCCTTACCCTCCCAACGCTGACTCCGTTGTGGGGAAGGATGGGGCAGTGGGCGGAGCTCCCGCATGTTAGAGCATTTTTCCTTCTGAGGAGCAGTAAAGACCTTCTTCCACCTTCATAAAGCTCACTCGGATCACAAAGCAGGCTCAGGGTGAATTCCTTCTCCTGCAAAGCCCAGGACCGAGGTTCTTCCTAACCCGGGGAACCTAACCGTGCCCGCGTGCCCCACAGCTCTGCGAGGGTCCCTCCAGCAGGTCCTGAGGAGTGAGAGAGGAAACCGTGGAACCCAACTCAAAGCTATAAAAACAGTCTTGGAAGCCCATGGGCAGTTCTGCCACATGCTACGGGATCTCTAGGAGTCAGCACCCCGCAAAGACGTGACCGTGGTGGTGTTGTAAGGGAGACAGCCGCCTCCGGGAGGCCACAACGGGCCTTCATTTTCCCAAGGACAGGTTTGGGATGTGCCGGCTGCCGGCCCCCCTCCGGAGAGTGGGAAGTGCAGCTGGACCCACACTGGGCCGGCCGGCTATCCACGCAGAGTGGACGAACTCAGCACACAGCAGGTACCCTGACCGAGGCAGCTTACCAGCAAGCGTGTGTGCTGAGAAGAGAGGTCTTCCTACCCGGTTCCCTCACCCCGAGGGGCAGCCCCGGTTGACCTGGGATGACGGACAGCAAGCAGAGGTACAGAGAAAGTCTCTTGTGCAGACTTGTTCTCACGGTTCACAATTAAACCATGAGCTGACCCCCGTCAGTAAGCACGTAATGAGGCCAGGGCTGGACCTGGGTGGCCTGGGCCTGCCCCTGCCGGGAACTTCCCCTATGTGTTGGCCACCAGCCTGCCGCTCCTGAGTCTCATCAGAGGGTGGCTTCCCGGGGTGGTCTCTACCCCAGCCTTTGAACCGTGGCGGTGGCCCTCTCGTGGAGGCACGTGAGGTCGGGGCAGGAGAGGCAATGAAACTGGAAGGCACTTGGTGAAGGTGGAGGCAGTGATGTTTCTGCGTGGGGGTTCCGACCAATGGAATGAAACAAAATGCATGTGAGCGAGTTGCTGGATGAAAAACTGATTTCCTCTTCACCAAATGCCAAGAAAACATTAAAACATTTATTCATGGAGGGGGAATGCGGAGTGGGGACCCAAAGCCCATCTGTAGGCAACTGGACATCCCATTACAGAAGGGTTGTGGGGAGGAGATGAGCCAGTCAGAGGCGCAGTGTAGCAATGATGAAACATACAACTTTCCTCTAGTTCCTAAATGCTTCCTCCCCACTATCATGATCCGAATTCTACCTTACAAATCCGGCTAGACCAGAGGATGTGCACTGGTACAGATAGGAACTGGAAACACAGGGAATCCAGGGCGGATGATCCCTACAGGACCAGTGGTGTGAGTGGCAATACCGGGAGGGTGGGGGAGGGTGGGATGGAAAGGGGGAACCGATTACAAGGATCGACATGTGACCTCCTCTGTACCTCTGGGTCACGGACAACAGAAAAGTGGGTGAAGGGAGACGTCGGACAATGTAAAATATGACAAAATAATAATTTATAAATTATCAAGGGTTCATGAGGGAGGGGGGAGCAGGGAGGGAGGGGAAAATGAGGAGCTGATGCCAGGGGCTCAAGTAGAAAGCAAATGTTTGGAGAATGAGGATGGCAACAGATGTACAAATGTGCTTGACACAATGGATGTATGGCTTGCGATAAGAGTTGTACGAGCCCCAATAAAATGATTGAATAAAATCATCGCCATATCAGCCCTCTGGGGTAGTTCTCATACTCTGTCCTGTGGGGTCACTGCGAGTCAATCAAATCAGCTGCAATAGGTGGACACAACCCAAACCCCAAGGCCCGATGCCACGTCCGTTCTGAGTCACAGTCACCCGACGGAGGGCTTGCAGGACGGGACGTCCTGATGGAACAGCTGGCCTCCTCTTTCTCCCAAGGGGCAGCTGGTGGTCTGAACTGCCAACCTGTGGTCCGCAGCCAATGCTTAATCCATACCGTGTGTGTGTGTGTGTGCGCGCGCGCGCGCAGAAACATTAGCACAAAGTGACAGAGCTTTTGCCAAACAAACAGCACGTGTGATGCTGCTGCTCGGGGCAGGCCCTCCTCCTCGGCCTGCGCAGGTTTGCAGGCGGCGCTTCCCCATCTCTGAGCCTCCTGGGGAGCCCCGTCCTGATTCTCACGATGCCCTAACTGCAGCCCTGGCAGAGCTCAGGCCGCCGGCCTTTTCCCTGTGGCTCGAGTTTTAGGGAAGGGAAGGCTCGGTGAGGCTTCCCAATAAAATTCTCTCTGGAGAGCCCTTGCTCCCCTCCAAGAAGGAGCAGGTGTTGGCATGCAAGACAACTCCTCAGCAAGTCTCCTAGCCTTTCTCTCAGCAAGGCAGATTCCAGGCTTCTACACACGCCTGGGACCCGGCCCGCAGAGCCCCGAGGGAGCGGCTGCTTGGACTGGAGCTTTCCCCCAAAGGCAGAGCCAGAGTGGACCATGCCTCCCCTCTAGCCCGCCTGCCCACCTGCGGCCAAAGGCTCAGAGAAAAGGTGGTCAAGAATCCACAAAACCAGACAGCTTGGCCCGGAAGCCACATGGATGAGAAACCACCTCCAGCTTCTACCCTCACACCAGTTGCCTCTGCGTCCATCTACTGCCCTGGAGCACCGAACAAGGTGTGCTCCACAGGCTGTCAGGGCCTCCATGTTCAGAGACAGACTCCCCGGCTTCCTTCCTGCTCCAGCCAGAGGGGGTGAGCCCACTGAGACCTGCTAATGTGCCCGGAGCTTTGTTGGGGACCTCATGCCACCGCTCACCCCGAAAGCCACGCGCAGACGACGGAGCCGAGGCCTCGAGGGTCCCTGCCCGAGTCAGTAGTGGTGGCGGAGTTGGAACGCCCGCTTGGCCCTTGTGCAGCCTACCTTATGGGGCACCGCTGCCCTCCCCAACTTTGGGGCCCTTGGTCTAGCCCCGATCCATTCCTCGATCCATTCCTCGGGCCTCTTGTCTTTCAGGCCAAGAAACAATGCAAGCCCCTTTGTGCCAAGCAGGGCTAAGTGAGAGGAGTGGCCGGGCTTTGCCAGGCTGGCCCCAGGCATGGAGGCTCACAGTCCCTGAAAAGGTGTGTGTGTGTGCACGCGCGCACCACCATCACCCATGAGAACCCACACAGCATCAGTAGAGACCCTGCCAGCGCTCCTTGAAGGTCTGTCACGGGAACTGTCAAAACCCAGGAGCACGCATGCACTGCTCGGCCGAGAAACTGACCCAATACAAGGTTACTCAGACCACAGTGCCGGAGCTACGGACCGAACTGTGCCTCCACCTCCCTGCCTGGCGGCTCCCACCGCCCCTTCAATCACGCCACTCTGGCCAGACCTGCCTCTGAGATGGATGGGTGAGTGGCTGGACAGACAGGCGGATGAGAAGACAGACATAAAGGAGGAAAAGCTCACTCCAGGTCTCACCTCTGTTAGCAGCCGCTGGCCACAGCCCTGGAAAAGCCCGGGCTCCACGCCCAGGGGCAGACTGTGCGTCCCGTCACCATGGAGACAAGCCAGAGAAAGGCCCAGCGGTACCAGCGCTGCACTCTTCAGGGAGGCAGTGGCTGGAACCACCTGCCTTTCAGTTAGCAGGGCGTGCTTAACCCACGGCGCCACCAGGCTCCTTAGGGGAGAGAACATCCAGACCAAACCAACCGCCTTCCCACCGTCCAACTCACAGCTGCCCTGCAAGGCCGGGCAGGGCTACCCCAGGTCTTCATGGGAGCAGACAGCCTTTATTTCCCCTCAGAGCCACCGGGAGTGTGGGCAGCTCCCTTGGGGTCCTATCCCCGGGGCCCTGCTCGCTCCACGGACGGACGGCAGGCTGCACAGTCAGACCCAAGAAGCCACTCTCGCTGCTCAAGGCCAAACTCTGAAAGAGCTCCCCCCTCCGCACCCTCCCAGGGAGACTCCTGCCCAGCCAGCTCCCCCAGCAAGGCCCGGCCGCTGAGGACCGCTGGGTGCAGGTGACGGGGAAGCGTGCACTCTGGCTTCCGGCGGAGTGGCGTGGCCAGTGGGGACACGACGTCCCTGGCCTGGAGGAAGCTGGAGACTGAGTCCCTCAGACCGAGTGGAAGTGCCGACCAGTTGGCATCTGCCCAGGGACAGAGCTGAAAGGGCTGAAAGCAGGAGGGGTGGACAGAGGGGCCCCTGGGCGGAAGTGGGGAAGCCTGGTGCAGACCGTGCATCTGCCGCTGGACGGGAAGCTGATATCTGCTCTGGCAGCCATCACTGACCTCCCAATAGTGTCAACGTTCCAATAGACACGTGGAGGGGCAGTGAGGAGGCAGAAAAACAGGCCGGCTGACATTTTCCAAGTGACCAGCTTAGGCGTCCTGAGGAAGGGGCAGGCCATGAAGTAGATCAGGAGCCTGGCATTTCCACAAACCTTTCAAACCCACCCAATGCAAAGAACGAAGAACTCGGGGCGGGCACAGCTGCTCCCCACACCCACCCACCAAACACACACACAAACTGGGCACTAGGTTGGGACTTCCTGGTCTGCAGTGCACAATACCCGCCCTGGGGCCCACGGACCTGGCTCACCACCTGCCTCAGTCCACCCGTACACGTACACACACACACACACACACACACACACACACACACACACACACACGGTGTCCAGCGGAATGGAAGGGGCTCCCACAGCGCCAGGTGGCAGCAGGGGCTTTCAGCAGCCAAGAGGAACGTCGTCGGACTGGAAGCTGAAGGCCGGCCCTGCTTTGGGGCTGGCGGCCCTGGTGGCCAAGGTCAGCCCTGCTCCGGGATTGGTTTCTAATGAAGGAAGGTGTGTCTCTGTCGATACGGGGCAGGTTCTCGCCAGCAGAGCAAACAGGAGCACCTCCCTCAGCAGGCTCCTGTCCATACCGGCGATCGGACTCTGGGTCTGGTGCTCAGGATTTAATGAACGCTGTGATTTAATCTTCTGGTTCTATCGAAAGTGCCATTAATTAGCCTTTGGACTGTTCCCAGAATCCTCCATTACGCATTTACTCCTCAGGCGTCTCACTCGGGGTAAATGCTTCCTTCGCCAGCTCTGCCAGGCCAGAGTGCGCCCGCAGTCGACGGTGGACTTATGAGAAATGTAATTCGCTTTGCAGCTCCCGGGAGTCTCGTCTCCCCGGACACATGGACCCAGCGCCATCCCATCCGCGAAGGGAGCCCGCTCAAAGGGGCTGGGTAGGGAGCGGCATTTTCTGACAGCAAGTCTGCCTGACCAAGCATGGTGTGGTCACAGCCCCTCCCCTCACACTACCGGGCAAATGCAAAACTGAACTCACTTCTGATGCCAAGATGCAGGTCTCTGAGCCAAGCTGGGTCTCGGCAAAGCAGGGATGGGGGTGCAGTACTGGGCCTACTTTGTCTCCCCACAAACGGTGGCAGCATGCACATGGGCACACAGACGTGAGGTGGGCACAGAACCCATGTATATGCATATACACAGACATGGGGTGGGCACTGGGCTCACACATGCATGCACACAGAATGAGGTAGGCGCAGGGCCCGCGCGCGCGCGCACACACACACACACACCCACACACACACACACACACAAACATGGGGTGGGCACCGTGCTGTGCCCAGGTGTGCACACAGACTGGGGCGGGCACCGTGCTGTGCCCATGTGTGCACACAGACACAGGTGGACCCTTTCTGAGGGATGAAACTTTACAAACAGCAGGGGAAGACCGTCAGGTAGAATGCAGGAAGACCAGCCCTTCAGGTAGAACACACTCCAAGAGCTGCTTCCTCAGAGTGGAGTCGACCAAGTGACACGGATGGGGAGAAGCACCGAGAATCTGTATTGGGACGTGACTCAGCCAGACTTCCACTCAAGAGTGGTGCGTGTGAATCTGTGAATGTAGAAAAATCGGACTCGTCAAAAACGCAATGGGCGGCTGTATCCACCGGCCAGCAGCTCCCCTTGCGCGCGTTTCCTGGACGTGCGCGGCATGGCCCGAGCTCTTTCTGGGCTCCTGCTTCAAGTGAAGAACCCTAAGCCCAGAGACTCGGCTCTTCCGGGAAAGACAGCGGGGGCGCCGCACACACCGAGGAAGGACAAAACGAACGGACGTAAGAAACAGCCCAGAGGACATGCTGCCCGTAGAGCAGAAATGTAACAAACTGCCAACCATCCTGTCCGAAGGGGTCAGTGGATCGTCCACATTTTGGGGTAACAGCATGAGTCAACCACCCACCAGGGCCGGCATTGTTTGGGGAAGTGCAGAATTTGAAGAGATTAAATCGGGTTAGAGAAAAGATTTCTATTTTAACAGAAATCCTTACTTCAAAAATAAAGTTCTTTCAAAGAACGGCAACGGAAAGGGAATGGTGGCCCTTCCGACGGAAACGCAGTGGGAGCCTGGGAAGGACCAAGCGTCCACCTCACTCAGGGCAGAGCTGCAGGAAGAGCCGGGGCCTTTGCCTCAGCGGTTCTCAGCCTGTGGGCCATGACCCCTTTGGGGGTCAAACAACTCTTTCACAGGGGTCACCCAAGTCCATGGGAAAACACGTTTCTGATGGTCTCCTCTGTCCGTCCCCAGGCGGGTCCGCCCACATGCAGATACGCCCACAGAGGAGCACCCAGCGTGAAGACTTACGTGTGCTACCCCGTAATTTCATTGATTTGTCATTAGAAATAAACATTTCACAATGTAGAATTACATATGGTTTGTGTGATGAATCACTATGCTTTGATGATGTTCAATTTGTAACAAGGAAAGTACATCCTGCCTATCAGGTAGTTACATGACGATTTGTAACAGTAGCGAAATGGCAGTGATGAAGTAGCAACGGAAATAATGTTGCGGTTGGGGCCACCCGCACAGGGAGACGAAGCAGGTGGAGAAGCTCTGCTCCGCCGCCGGTTCACTGAGCATTCTGAGGGGGCGCAGGGAGTCAGGGCGATATTTGTCCAGATCCTTGCAGCCTGTTTGGTCCCTGATATGATGAAGAAGGTGACGGAGGAAGAGGGGGGAGGAGGAGGAGGAGATGAAGGTTTGAAGACACCGATGAAGAAGGGAATGACGATGAGGGGAGAAGAGAGGACGCGGGAGAGCAGGATGGTGGAGAAGGTGATTAACGGACACTGGTTCCAACCTCCTGTAGGATTTTCCTCAGTCCTTGTCTGTTTCCTCCGAGCGTGAGGTCTCTTTTCCTTCCTCTACACTGGGGTTCTCAGCTCTCTCTGTTTTAAGGGGGGCGGGGGAGTAGTGCCTTGAGCAGAATACAGTGGGAAAGAATCTCTACCCCTGTGGGTTCCAAATTATTAGTTTTAATCCCTTCTTGTCCCAACAAAACCGTGGAATCACCACACCACCGTGCTGTGGGGAAAGACCATGCTCTGCCCCCTGGGCTCTGCGGGCACGGGAGGGGCTGGGTCCGGAGTTCTGGCTTCTTCCCTCCTTTCTCTGTGGATCGGGCCCAGCGATGCCAGGGTCTCTATGGGAACGCGGACAGTCAGCATTTACCAACGCGCACCTGTCTACTTTCTCTTGTTTAAAAAAATAAAAAAACTAAACAACGGGGGGAATTATAGGTCAGCGAAGGGTGGGTTTGAGATGTCTGGGTGGGTTGCGGGGCGTTTGGACATGGCTCTCGTTGGCATGTTTAACGGACATCTCACGGACATCTCTGCGGCGTCAGATGCCACCTCTGGGAGGCAATTCCCTCGTGATGACTTGAGTCCTGCCACTCCATGGGAGAATCAGCAGAACCGGCAGGGTCTTCTGTGGAAATGACATTCTCAACTGTAATTTTGTTCCTGTTTATTAAAAAAAATTTTTTGTTTCACTGGAAAGATGATGCTCAGTTTTAAACATTAAAAGTGTACAAATTGCTTTGTTACAATAAAACTGAATGTGCACAAAAGGAAAAAAGAAACGAATGCAGAACGATGACTCCCCTCTGCATTAGTGGGCAGACGCTGCTGGCCGCTTGAATGGGACGGTCGTGCCGGGGACGACGAGTCAGGGAAATGGAATCGTGCTCGTCTCAAATGAAAAGAACATTTCGAGATGGATCCTGAATCACAGCACTGCCAGTGGTGGATAATGTCTATACGCCTATAAAGAAATGCACTCCACACAATTGTGAGGAGGGCGCCAGGCGGGGGAGCGCTTCCTTCTGTTGGGCACAGGGTCACTGTGATGGGAAGGCACCCCAAACAACGAGGAGGCAGCTGTCCTAAGCAATGGGTGATGGGGTGGATGCTGGCAGCACAGTGGCTGAGCCCGTCTCCTCTGCATGTCAGGTTGCTGTGAGACACAGACAGGGGTCAGAGGACACACATGTGCACATGTGCACACACACATTCGCTGCCTCTGTGCAGCAAGATCTCAATACACGCAGCTATTATTAACAACGGGAGCCTCCACGGCATAGTGGTCATCACCCATTGGGCTGCTAACCTCAAGGCCAGCAGTTCGAAACCGCCAGCCCACCCCATGAGAGAAAGATGACGGGGGTCTGCTCCACAGAGCTACAGTCCTGGGGACCCACAGGGCCAGTTCTCCCTGGCCCACAGGCCAAGTCCACATTCACTGACAGGAGTGCTTCGTTCACAACAACAGTGCAGTAGTGCTGGTAACCGAGCAGCCCTGCAAGGCCGTCTGTCCTCTGTGGCACGGGTGCCTGCTTCTGCAGTGCAAGGGTGCCTTTGAAAGAAAAACCGGCCCAGATAAGCCCTCAGAAGGGGAATGGGTCGGGCTCTGCAGAAATCCCGATACAGTAGAGGTTATGCATAGCCCAGTGTCTCACTTTTCAAACTGCTCCTCCTCAGGTACCTCCAACATCTTCTGCCCCCTGCTGTGTCCCCTTCCCTCCTGGGTCCCACAGTCTGCGGCACTGGCTGCACAGCTCGCAGCATGCAGGAAATGGCTCAGGTCTTGTGGGCCCGGTAAGTCCCAAATCCCAAGCATGGACGACCATCTAGAGGGTCCTCCTCTCACCCAAGCTGCAGATGTGCTGCGAGCAGGTCAGGGACCTTCCAAAGCGCAGACCAGATGAAAGGGCCGAGGCCTTCGCTCCACGCGACTCTGGCTGTAGTGAAATTCCCACCTCCGCACTTGCGAGAGGAGGCACGGCTATATCCAAACACCATCAGGGTCTTTCCCACCTTCTTCCCCAGACCCATCGGGGAAAAGTCACTGGGTGGGAATTACAAAAACTGACCATGGTGAGAAGAGCCGTAAATGATGCGCTGCACTGCAGGCTCTCTCTGACGAGCATGGGAAGGGGGTTCCCAGCCCACTGGGAAGACTCAGGCTGCCGGGACATAGTTCTGGAGAGGTACATACATACGTGCAGCTATTTTGAGAATATGGATGTG
>NW_022111312.1:18486077-18487142 GCF_000313985.2 Echinops telfairi
GGGGGTGGGGGGAAGGGTCTCATCTCTGAGCACTCCCTGTGGCTTGATCGCTCCCAGTTCAGCTCCCTCCCCGCCTCCAGCTTCTGGCTCGTTTAATCTCTCTTCTCTCAGAAGCTATCCAAACAACCCTGCCTGATTGATTTGTTCATTAGCATGACAAAGAGGCCCATCCCCAAATGGGTTTAGACCCATCAGAGTGGCTCAGGGCAACCAGTTGGACAGGGTGGAACTACACCCCTGTGGGTGTCCAAAGCTGTAACTCTATGGAAGCAAAGCACCTCATCTTTTTTGGACAGCTGGTGGATTCGAACCCTTGACCATAGAGCTAGCAGCCCAATGCACAGCTCCCTACTGCAGGTATAAAGGATAAGCCTCATCAGTCAATCCACAGCACAGCTGAATGTAATTCTTAACTGACACCAGACCCCCCCCCACCACCCCGCCCACATTCTCTCACAAACAAGACCGAATCAGAGGCAGCTTTGAAAGGAAAGGACTTGCTTGAACAATCAACTGAGTGGACACAGCTGTTCACGCGGATTCATTCGTGTTCCAAGCTTTCTCACTCAGCGCCTTGCAGTCAGAGGCCCCCACCCCCACCACCTGTCAGGAGCCTCGATGGCCCTTTCTGCTTCCTAAGCAGAAGAGTGAGCGGGTGCCAAGGGAAAGAAGCGTGCTCAAAGGGACAGGTGGTTGCCTGCACTGCCCCGCCACTGCTGTCACTATGCCCAGAGGGAGAATATGCCAGAACGCTCCCTCCAGCCCCTGCCGCCTCCGCTGTCCCTCTGTGACCTTGCCTGAGTCTCCTCCTCTCCCATCAGGGCAGCAGTGAGCAACGCAGGCATGAGGGGCTACGGACGTGCTGTTAACTGCAGCATGTGTGGTTAGCACACACCGCGGGAGAAAGGTGAGGCTTTCTCCTGTAATGTCTTGAAAAAGCAAAACAAGTCACTGCTATTAAATTCTCTCGACTCAGAGACCCTATAGGACAGTGTAGAACTGCTCTTGTGAGGGTTTGTGTTTTTACGAAGTCATTTTATTGTGCCCCTGTGCGTTTGAGAGACT
>NW_022111312.1:18488668-18490534 GCF_000313985.2 Echinops telfairi
CACCCTCGGTGCCGAGGGGCAGCCTGAAAACACTGGCGCACACACTATAAAAACCCCAAACCAGGATCGGGGTCGCAAGCGGTCCCAGATAGAGTGGGAGGAAAATGTGGACGGAAACTCCACGGCACACAGGCGAGCAGGCTCACTGGTCTGGCAGGGAGAGGTGGCGCTAGGAGATGGCGCCCTCTGGCTGCCTTCCAAGTGGGGACAAAACGCATGCTGGACAGCCGGCCGGACAGGCCCCCCGTGAGGAGTGTGCCCTCGGCGCACCCCCACAGGCACCAAGGGCCCTGAGCACCACTGCGGGTCCCACGGAGCAAACCGCACCAGCCCCGCTCAGGGTGCCCCGGATGGCGGAAGGGTGCAGGGGCTGGATCACCGGGCCCTCCTTCCGCGGCTGCTCTGCGAGCACCGGGGCCACCCTTCTGTGCTGACCAGCCAAGCCCTCACGTACTGGGCCCTGGGGCCCCCACTGCACCGTCCAACTTCAACGCCACCGCAGGGTGTCGTCCCAGCCGCCCAGCAGCCGCGCACCCACCCCACCACGGATCCTGGACTCACCTCTGCCAGCCGGAGTCTGCCCTCTGGCCTGGGCTTCAGGGACAAAGACAGCCTACGTCTGACTCTGGGCTGCTGGAGCAGCGCGGCTGGTCTACCCTCCAAGGAGGAGGAGGAGGAGGAGGAGGAGCCTGCGGCGCAGCCCCACCCCGCCGCACGCACGTGGGCACGTGGACCACAGGTGCCAACGAGGGAGGCCCGGTGCGCGCATAGTGCGCTGCAGCTGGTACTCCCCCAAGCCGATTGCAGTGCTGCAGTGTCTGGTTGGCCGTACCCCAGGGAGCTCGCCCTCCTAACTGGTGGGCCTCGCCTAATCAAGTGAGACCTCCAGCCGGTAGCAAGCTCACAATCACCCCTGGGAGACTGAAAGGGCAGCCATTGCCCCCAATATAGCTCTAGAGGCAGAGCAGAGCGGGTGAGATGGGCGAATGGACTTGGGGAGGCCCCCCAGCGCGTAGGATGAGTGCTGTGGCTTCGGGCAGAGAGTGCAACCAACCCGTGTCAGGAAACAAAACGTTTAATTGCTGAATGGAAAAATCAATGTGCTCTGTCCACGTGCACCCAAACCACAGTAGACTGGACAGCTTCTTAAAATCTACCCATTATCCATCCATCATCTATAACTGCCTGTGACATATCTAGCCATCCATTAGCTTCCCACCTATTTCCTCTCTGACCTCTGTGGGTCTATTTCTCACTCTCCCGAGGGAAGATGGCCCGCGAGGTGTGTGGTGTGCCTGACCCAGGGCAGGGTATTATTGCCTCCCCTGCACGGGGAAGCTTGACCCTGCTCTGAGGTCTGCCTCTTGGGAGGTCCCTATGCCCAGACAAGGGTGGGGCTTCTTGAAGGAGGACTCTGGTGAGTGCCCCAAAGGGCCAAGCTGTTTTACACGATTGCCCCTCTTGTATAAGGGGCCCCGGAGATGCAGTGTTGGGCTGCTAACCACAAGCTTGGAGTTCAAACCCACCAACCCTTCCATGAGGGAAAGAAGAGGCTGTCTGCTCCTATAAGGATTCAGTCTTGGAAAACTAGGGTCGCTATGAACACACTGAAATGTGGAAGAAGCCCTAACAGGCACCGTGGGGTAGACAATGAGCTAATCACAGGGTTGGCCTGGTTCCTTGTCTCAGTCCAATATGAGTGTAGCCTCTCCTCTGTGGAGGCCCCAGGTCCTCATCAGGCTCTGAGAAGGGGGCTCAGCACACACCCAGATGCCTGGCAGTCCTGACATGCCTGGGAGACTCCACGTTATGAAGACGCTGGCTCCCTGGAAGCATCTCTCGGGACGGTGACAGCTTATGTCCTCA
>NW_022111312.1:18492209-18499736 GCF_000313985.2 Echinops telfairi
GGTGTCTGACCCAACTCCTCTGAGGCTCCTCGATCTTTGAAGGCTGAAATGAAATGAACGTTGTGTCTGTATCAATCATTTGTTCCTTCCTGCGCAGACTGCAACTTTGCTGCGCTTGCTTGTTCCAGGAGCTTTCCTGACCCTGTTCCGTAGGGTTTCTACATAATCATCCAGCTGCAAATAACACCAGTTTTAATCTTCTCTTTCCGTTTGTTTTTCTTGCCTCATGGCAGGGCTAAGCCTTCTGAAATGCCATGAAGCAAGGTCCTGTCTCCCTCCCTCTGGCCCCCTCTTCCCACCCCTCCCTCTCCTTGGTGGGTACAGGTCCCTTTAAAAGAGGACAGTCAGAAAGAATTAGGTTTAGGACCCATCCTACCTGAGGATAACACTTACGTCTGTTAACATAACCGAAGAAAACCCCTCTTTTCACACAAGGTCGTATTTAGAGGCCCAGGAGTTAGGATTTCATATTTCCAGGAGCAATAATTCAAACCCGAACTGCAGGTGGGAACTCACGTGAAGAAATAAGGGGAAATCTCCATGACCTCATTTCCTGAAGCAGGTCATTTGTTGTCATTGTTAGGCGATGTCAAGTTGGTCCCTATCCACAGTGACCCCACGTAATGGAAGACCTTCCTCTTTTTCAGTGACCCCCGGCTTTCCTAAGCACGATGTCCCTGCCTGAGGACATGCCCAGTGCATGTAAGATGAAGTCTTACCGTCCGTCCTTGCTTCTAAGAAACATTCTGGCTGTGCTTCTTCCCAGAGAGACTTGTTCGTCCTTGGAGACGCCTATGTGTGCTCAGGACTCCGTCAGCACCATGACTCAGTCAGCTGTTCTTCAGTCTCCCCGGGCCACCCACTGCCCAGCGTCTGCGGGCGTGCGAGGGGCGGATGAAAACAGCACAGCGGGGCTCAGGCGCGCCTTCTCCTCCAAGGGGACCCTTTGCTTTCCTTCTTCAACATTGAACTGGAATTTGCGTATGAGTAACTCTTCTGAAGAAGGTCTGGCCTTCTTCTAACCCGTGATGCTGAGCACCTGCATGGTCTCTTCCTACAGATGCCGTGGACTTGATTCATGTGTGGCCCATTTGGTGAGGTCCATGAGTACAGTTGCCACTTATGTTGTTGAAAAAGGATAATTGCAATAAGGAAGTCGTTCATCTTGCAAAATGCTATCGTGATCCCTGGAGTTGTTTCCACCACAGAAGCCACGTTTTCCAACTACTGATGCCTCCTCTTCATCCCAACGTTTGCGTTCCAATCCCAGTAATCTTGAATGCATGTTGGTTGCGTGTTTGACATCAGATGCAGGATTCTTCAGCTGGCATGTGTAAATTTGAGTAGTGGTTGGATTAGCTGGTCTTCCTTGTAGGCATACAGGTACAATTCAGGATCGATCTTGAAATGTTCTTTCTTTTGGAGGATGACGAATGTGACATGCCATTCCTCTTGAATTTGTCATTCCCGTTAGAGTAAAGCGAACAGTGTGTGATTCAAACTAGGGAAGACTGTCCATTTCAGCTCACGGATGCCGAGGATATCGATCTTTATCTCTGACACCGCATTTTTAACGACTGCCAGTTTCCCTAAATTCGCACATTCCGCTTTGTTGAGTGGATGTTTGCAGCTGTTTCTTCTCAGTGTGAGTCGTGCCACACCAGCAAATGCAGATGCTGAGAGCGCTGCCCATGCACGCCATTGGAGTCAGCTCTGCTGCTGGAGCCAGCTCTGCCCCGGGTGTCTTAGGGTGCCTGCTGACCTGTGGGGTCCACCTTCCAGCACTCTGTCTGATGGTGTTCCCCTGCTGTTTGTCAGGGCTTCAGCGGCTAACCTTTCAGAAGGGGACGGGCTGTTCCTTCCTCCTGGTCTGTCTTGGTCTGGAAGCCCTGCTGACACCCGTCTACCACAGGGGACCTTGCTGACCTTTGAATTTGGGGGACAGGCCTGAGCCTACTCACACTTCTAGACAGCAAGGAATGCCTCGTCCCCGGTGGGCCCCTCTCCCCTCCCCTGACAGGACCCACAGGGTCCCATCTCTAATAACCCAGAGGTAGCCAAGGGCCTCGCTCTGTGTCTGTGTTTGAAATACCAGGGCAGAGCTGCAGCATCCCAAGAGCACACAAGCCACGACTCACACAGACGAGTAGAACGCTTTATTTACACAGGTGGCTGATGGCTGTGGGCACTGCTGATCCTGCCCGCGGTCCCTAGGTGACAGGAGAGCAGGGACCCCTGCAGAGGAGGCCTGCGCGTCCACTCCTGCAGGTGCTGTGTACAGGGACGTGCATGTGCAGCAGGGGGCTGTCCCGAAGATCCGGAACACCATGGAAAGGCACCTGTTTCTGGGCCAGAGGAGGCAGCGGCGGCCAATGCCCAGGACACGGCGTTGGCTCCCAGCATCCAGGGTGTCAACCGGCCTGATGACATCCCAGGAGCTGCCCGAGGCCTGACCGGGCTGCTCCAGGACCTGCGGTCTCCGAGGGACCACCTGGTGGTCAGTGTCGCCCGTGCTTGAGCCAGTTCCTGATGGTCCACTTCTGACCAGAGCACCGCTGCACCACCAGCCGCAGCCCAAAGTGGGCATCCTTGGCCATCTCCACCTCCAGGCACCGACCTGTGTCCCGGCTGACGATGGGGCCGCCCTGCAGGGAGCCGGCCCAGTGGGCTGCAGCCTCGCTGAGTCCCGGCCCCATGCGGCCACCCCAGGGACTGGGGCCTCCCTACTCCCCCACGACCTGTCCCAGCCACCCACCAACTGTTCCACCAGCTCCCTGGGCACAAAAAGGGGCCTCAGAACCAGGGCCCAGATGGGCTTCTCCCCAAGGACATGCCGGTGGAGAGAGAGAGGCAGCAAGACAGACAGACAGGGAGAGAGACAGAGAGACAAAGAGGGAGAGATGGACAGGGAGAGAGAGACACAGAAAGAGACGAGGAGAGAGAGAGAGAGAGAGAGAGGCCGGCTGGGGCGAGGGAGGGGTGGTAGGAGAGGGGCAGGGCTCTTGGTGTCCGCCCCGCTGACCTGTGAGAAGTCCCACAGCCGCTGGGCGGGCCTGGCCACGTCCTCGCACTTCCTGAGGGACGGGGTGCGGCCCTTGCCATCATCCACGAGGCACCTTGAGTCGGGCAGGAAGGCGGTGGAGCCCAGGGGCCCCAGCTGCAGGAGCCCTTCAGCACTGTACCTCACCAGCTGGGTGGGGGAGCAGGGCCGTGCGTGAGAGGCCTGGGTTCCGCCCTGGCCTCCGCGCGTGTCTGTACCCATCCCCAGGGATCTGCCTCTGCACCCATCACACGGAACTGTGTCTGCACGTCACCTCAAGGTCACCAATCAATGGGTGGGAAAGCCAGAGTGTGGGACATCGCAGGCCTTCCTGCTGCCCGCTGGGCAAGGAGGACCCACAGGTCCCCACTCCTCCTGGAGCATATCCTCAGGAGGCCCAGGGGCCCAGGCAGGCGTAGCAGGGCGCCACCCCTCTACCCCTGTGCTCCTGGCAGGAGCCCAGCAGGGTGGGGGTGACCCTACCTGGGAGGACATTCCATGGCAGGGGTACAGGATGGCCCGGTCATCGTCCTCTGAGCCCTGGTCCAAGCAGTAGCCACTGGCCTTGCTGTTTCTCACCTATGACCAGAGAAAGCCCCGGTCAGTCTCCGAGGGGCTGAGGTGAGGCTGGGGGGCCAGGACCCTCCCACCCCTCCCCGTCAGGGAGCCAAGATGGTGAGACCTCAGTTCACGGGCCCTGGGCATGTGATCAGCGGGGCCAGTCCTGGGAGAAGGACATCATGCTTGGTGAGGTGGAAGGGCATCAAAAGAGATGGACCGACACGGTGGCTGCTAGAACGGGCTCGGACATGAGAATGATTGGCCGGTGGTGCTTCTTTCAGCTGGGCACGGGGCCGCTGTGCGGCAGCACCACCTGGATACCATCCAACAACTCCCACCACTCCTGCTTGGGGCAGACTCCTGGGAAAAGCTGGGCCTGGAACCTGGCGGCCTTCCCAGGATAGGGACTCGGCAGAGGCCCCCATGGGACATGGGGGGTGGGCGAGGGCACAGCGGGCATTCCTCCCCTGGGACGGTGTCACTGGAAGGGAAGGCTCGGGGATGCAGACAGAACTCGACCGTCACGCAAAGACGGAAGTTCAGTGACAAGCACGGAGGCCCGTGGGACAGCCTCTGGGTGTCTGTGCCCAAGCATGTGGCTCTGCGGTCTCCTGTTGGGAGTGGGGATAGGGGGTGGAGGTGCAGCCTCAGAACCCCGGGCGGCCTGACACTGGTTTTTCTCAGGAGGATGCAGCAGAAACGACACAGCTGAGGCCAGTTCCCAGCTCGGGGACCCAGCCACTCCCACCCTGGCCCAGGGCACCCAAGTTGTCCGGAGAACAAGCTGCTGCCAGGCAGCTGGGGGCAAGCCACCACATGCCCAGCTGCAGTCAAGACTGGCCTGGCCTGGCCCCCAACTGCCTGTGGACCCCAGACAAAGCCTGGGTTGAGGCCACTGTCTGTGCTGGCGGCTCCTGCGCCCCCCTGGCTCACAGCAACAGCGGGGCGGCCCCACCAGGTGGGCCAGGTTGTCTAAGGAACCTCAAATGCGGAAGAATGTTACCCAGGGGGTGGAAGCAGTATTGTGGGGCAGATTGGCACCTATTTGTATGTGAGGAAACAGAGTGTTATCTGTCCCTGCAGGAAGGGACAGCAGTAACCGTCTGTGCAGGAGGGGCAGATCGGTACCTCTCCGTACGTGAGGGTGTTGTTGTAGATCCTCATCTCGGGGTACACGTTCTCCAGGTACCACTTGAAGCTGTGGCATTTCAGTCTCTGTCGCAGCGCCACCCGCTCGGACACGTCCCCAAAGTCCACACCGGGGTTCTGCAAAGCCAGGCCCCAGTCTGTGAAGGACTGGAGCCCACGCTCAGGCCGCTCTTCTGGGACCTCTTAGAGGCCTAGCGATCAGAGGCTGCTTCCGTCCCCCGTCCCTGCTATGCCCACCCCCTTGTGTTCTGGTAGCATGGAAGGTCCCTGCCTGTGAGCCCCATGAAGGGTTAAGCCAGGAGGGGACCAGCCAAACCCTGCACATCCCGAGCTTTGGAAAGGCTGGCCCTGACCGGCCGCAGGAATGTAACTGCTAGGCCCTTACAATGTCCTGCTGAATAAAACTGCTTGTTCACATGGATTTGGTGGGGGAACAAGAGTTCTAGGTTCACCTGACCTCCAGGGTGCACCCCACAAACACCCCCTGAGATATTTTGGAGCTCAAATAGGCTGCCAGGTGGATTTCGATCATCAGGGACCCCGCGTTCAAGGGCAAGTCCCAGCAGGCGTGGCTGAGACCCTCCCACCTCAGTGGTCAGAGAAGGGGAGGCCTCACCTCAGATGGGGCAGGATGGGTTCCTGTGGAGCAGGTGCCTTCCCTGAGGCCTGAGAGGCAAGGCTGACCCAGAAGGTGACTCTGAGCCTGCCCCAGGGACAGCATCACTCTGGCCTGCCCCCCTCTTTACATGGGTCCCACGACTCCTACCCGGGCAGTCTTGGTGCACCTCCGGCTCCCTTGCTCCACCCCCCCAGCCAAGCCCCACCTCAGGCCCAGCTCACGGTCATGGGGATGTTCCAGGCCATGTACACATGGGATTTGAAGTCGTCCATCCACACCTCGGCGGCCCGCAGGGCATTGCGCTTGGCGTAGTAGTCGATGTCGTTGTTGTAGGGCTTCTTGGTGCGCTCGATGTGGGCCACACGGGAGCAAGGCAGCACCTCCATGCTGCCCCCACACTGCCACACCTGTGGGGCGGAGAGCTGGCCGGGTCGCGGGCCGGAGACCATTCCTCCCCCACCCTTCCTGGCCATGGGCAAGGGGGCTCCAGGCAGTTCTGCTCATGGTGGGTGCGCTCCACGTGGGAGCCCCACCCAACACCCCATTGCCGCAGCCACCGCCTCCCACCCTCCGCACCCATCTACCCTCAATTGAAAAGCCTGTGTTTGCTCAGCAAACACATTCGAAGGGCTCAGAAGAAACTCACAGTCAAGGGAAAGAGCCTTTGTTAGGCAAACAGAGCTTCAAGCCACCCCAGATAAACTCGAGATCAGAGGCTAAACAGCTTGCTGCCTCCTCAGTCAACAGCAGGATGTCCAGAACAGACACCCGTGAGAGCCACCGGGTCCTGTGCCCTCTTCTCTGTGCAGGGCCTGGTGGCTCAGCGGTTAAGGATGGGCTGGTAACAGCGAGGTGGGCAGGGCAAACCCACCAGCAGCTCCTCGGGAGAAAGCTGAGGCCGTCTGCCCCTGGACAGCGGCAGAGGGCAGTTCTACTCTGCCCGCATGGGCCACGCGGGTCTGCAGCAGTGGGTGGCGGGGGTGGCACTCTGTATCGTCCCACATAAACACACCACAGGCCACCTTAGATGAAGTCCGACCAGCGTGCTCCTTAGAAGGAACGCGAGAGAGGCTTCGTCCCAGGTACTTTGGCCTTCTCAGCAGGAGAGGCCAGTCTCTAGAGAAGGGCACTGTGAGGCTCGGTGAGAAAGAGGAAGGCCATCCAGGAGAGGAACGGGCACAGTGGCGGCAACAACGAGCTCAAGCAGAAGGACTGTGAGGCTGGCACAAGGCCGGGCGGTGTTTCCTTCCGTTAGGCCGGCCATCGTGTGAGTGGGACCTGGCTGGCAGGCTCCTCACAGCCACAGCCTCCTTCCCTCCGGCAGGACAACTACAGCCCCCAACGACTCGCAGGGCATCAGCTTAGACAAGGACGGAACCCACAGCTGGCACTGTGGGTACTCGGAGAGGGGCCCAAGTTTCCTGAGCCATCGCCCAGTCCCTGGACACTCAGGGTGCCCCGTCTACTGTGTTCACTATTCAGAGTGACGTTGCCATCATCATCCTCCTCCTCCTCCTCCTCCTCCTCCTCAGAAGCTCTTCTTGGGATGAGTGTGAGCCCAAGCTACACAGACACCGTGGTGCAGCGGTTGGTACTGGGCCCAGGGCCAGCAGTTCAAACACACCCTCTACTCCTCAGAAGAAAGGTGGGTCTTCCTGCTCCTGTAAAGACCCCATGGGCAGTTCTAGTCAACCCGTAAGGCCCCCTTGAGTGGGAACAGACGTGGCAGGAGTGGCTCCACCGGCGTTTGTGAGCCAGCTAAGCCATAGTCTGGCAGCTTCCTTCCTGTCCCTGGGAAATGGATTCCCCTCAGGGTGGGGTGTGGGATGTGGGGGACTCCATGTCTCACCCAGTGTTCTCTAAAGCCCAAATCCCTGCCCCGATGGAAGTGGGGGAGCCCAGGATGGAGCGGGGAGACTGCTGAGACGGAGGGCTGCCACCACAGGGTGTGCAAACTGGCAGCTGCGACTCACGTCTGCTCTGTGAGCTTCACCGGAGCCACAGTGAGAAATAGATCTCCCCGGGGCTGTCCAGCCAGCCTCCAGGCCATCCTTGACTGTGGCCATGGGGCAGCGGTGACCGTTCATCCAACAATCCAGCACGACCTCCTCTGAGGCCCCCACCCTCACCCAGCCTGCCCTCCCGTTCAGAGTCCACA
>NW_022111312.1:18500240-18501487 GCF_000313985.2 Echinops telfairi
CTTCCCACTGCGGCATGGGATGGCCCTGCTGACGGCAGAGCTGCCAAAGAGAGGCTCCTGCGATGTGCCTGGGACCCAGCCTCATCTTCCCGGTCCCTTTCCAGGGCCCGAGCTAATTCACCTGCTTGCCTTGAGTCTTGAAGTTAGGGGTGTGCGTTCAGACCCAGACTGTGTGGGATGATGGCAGGGGATGCTGGAGGTGGGAACCGTCCCCAGCGGGGGCTGGAACCACCCCTCACAAGAGGTCTTGGCATCTGAGGGTCCCTGAGGGAGTGGATTCTAGCTCCGTGCCCACCCCACCCTCAGGTCAACCAGACTGAAAACAAGTCCGGAGAAGACCTGATCCGAGCAAAGAGCAGACGCCTGGGGCAACTGAGGCACCGGTGGCCCCATGGGGGAGAGAAAGGGGGAGAGAGAGAGAGAGAGACGTGCATCCTGGCCCACCAAGCCCCAGTACAACACTCCTGCTCGGAGCAGCCAAAGCACAGAGAGGACACTCCCTCACTGACCCACAGTGCTGCAGGGGACACAGTGCGGGAATTGTGCCTGGTCTGAACCACCCCACACCCCACACACACACCAGGACAAAACCCAAAGGGAGCGCACTGTGCAGCAAGGGACACACAGCAGTGAAGTCCCTGAGGAACCCCGAAGAGAGACCAGACACAGGGGGCGGGGCTTGGCGCCTCATCAGACTCTTGGAAAACATGCATAAGGGTCAGCAGACAGACTTGGAACGATTTATAGGCCCCTTTTATTTCTTCTTCTTCTTTTTCCATGTCTGTCTATACAAGATAGACAAGATTAAACAATCCTCAGGAGAAAACAATGGGCCCCGTAGTTCCGGGAGAGGGGAGCTGGGGGACATGGCGCAGGGAGCCAACAGACCCAGGGAAAGAGAACAACAAGATATCTAAAATCGATGGTGAGGAGGGTAGAAAATGCCTGGTGGGATTCAGTCAAGGGCAATGTAGCCGAACAGATTCACTGAGAGCCCAGTGAAGGTGGATCTGACAGTGGGGCAGGAGGAAAGTAAAAGGAAACAGGAAAGAACTAAGAGGATGAGGACATGTATAGCGGTATCAAGATCGCACGCACGCACGTAAATATGTTAATACATAGCAACAGGGATACAGGCCTATGTACATATACTTATATGTATGTATTAAGGAAGCAGACGAACATTGGGCCTCTATTCAAATCCTGCCTCAGTGCCAGAACACTTTGTTCTAATAACCTGGCATTCC
>NW_022111312.1:18510001-18529461 GCF_000313985.2 Echinops telfairi
TTTGAGCTCAGCATCTGTCCATCTCCTAGAGGCCTGTCCTCTTTGCCCGGCCACCCCTCCTCCTCCAGGGGTAGTGCCACCTGAGGACACATCTGCAGGACAGCCCTGAAGGCTTCCCACCCCGGGTGTCTCGGGAGCATGAGGGCACTGCTCGGGGGTGCTGGCACCCTCATCCTCAGCCTAGCGGGCTAGTGCGGGTGGGAGGAGGCGCTGCTGGCAGGCCGCCCGCTGGAGACACTGCAGCAGGAACTGGGCTCCCCCCGTGACGTGACTTCCGGTCTCCAGCTCTGCTGCGTGCAATCTGCAAGAGACACAGCGAAGGCTGCTGGACAAGGGCACCTCCTGGGGGCAATTCTCAGTCAGCCTGTTTGTACAGACGTCCTAAGCCAGGGCCACGTGCCAGCTCCCGTGGAGGCCGGGACATCACGAGGGCTTGGTGGCGGGCTGCTGCCAAGGCAGTGTTCTAGGGGGAGGCCGCTGCTCCATCCTAAGCCTGAGCCTGGGTCCAAGGGGAGTCCCTCTGCCGGGTCCCTAGTGAACCCCCAGCACCTCCCCTGGAGGAGCAAGTTAGAGGCTCACTCCTGATACCATGCACAGCTGCCAGCAGGCACCTTGTCTCCTGGCTGGCCTCTCCCAGCACCTGCCCTCTTGGGGAAAGGATAGGGAGGGGCTGGAGATGTCCAGGGGTGTATGGCCAGGCCTGCAGCGGGTGCATACAGCACACCCATTCCCTGCAGCACCCAGGCCTTCACAAGGACACCGAAGGGTGACACGGGTCCAGGGTACACTCACAAACTCATCTATCCATCCATCCATTCTTCCTTCCTTCCACCCATCTTTCCATCCATCGATCCATCGCCATCATTAGTCTATGCAGCAGTGCGGCTCTGGCTGGGCATGAGTGAAGCCTAAGGAAACAGGGCAGCAGGGTGGGCAGCACTCCTCGCTCGGCTCCTCAGAGTCAAGGCAGCGGGCACCAAGGTCCAGGCTGAGTGCAGCAGGTGCCTCAGCATTCCCGCCTGCCCAAAGAGCCTCCTACCTGGCCTGAGCCTCAGAAGCCCCCAGCCAGCCAGCTTCTACCTTCCCCAACTTTAACAAAAGGCTAGGCTTCCTAGTCACTGCGCGCGTGCGTGCGTGTGTGTGTGTGCCACTGGGGAGCTCCACCACTGGAACCTGCTTTTAAAGAAGGATTCATGACCTGCCCATGCCCACCCAGCCCCGACCGGACCAGCTTCAGTAAATGACAGCCCCTCTCCGGCAACCCCAGGTTGCAGGCTCCCTCCCGTCACACGCCACACTGGCTCTGTCACTCTCCAGAGGTAGAGCCTGGCTGGATTGAGCTCTGCAATGACAAATCCCATTTCCCAGGGTTCCGCTGGGCTCCATTCATAACTTTGTGGCAAGAAAACATCTCTCCCCAGGCTCTCTGGGCCTGTAACACACACAGACGCTGTACAAACAGCCTCGAAGCAAGCCTTCATTCCATCTCAAATGAAAAGAAAATGCGGGGGGTGGGGGGGTGGGGGGCTGTTCTTTTCGTTTCTTCCAAACAAGCGGTTTCCAGTGCGTAGGCCAGCAGGTGGCAGCGTCACCTGGCTGAGTGAGGTGAGCATCCTCACGCCCCACTGGGGCCTGCTGGACAGAGCTCCGCAGTTCAATAAGAAGATGCTGCCAGGTGGGGGGCACGCCACCGAGTGCTCCAGGCCCTGGCCCCCAGCCCACCCCACCACCAACAGCTTTTCAAGGCGAACACATGGCTCTCAAGTCGGTTCCAGCTCCCAGTGGCCCTGCAGGGAACAGCAGCCCTGCCCGTGGGGTGGGAACCCATGGCTGCAGTCTCCACGGGAACGGACTACTTCGTCTTCCTCCTGAGGAGGGGCTGGCGGGCCCAAACACCAACCCTTCAGTTAGCACCTGGTGCTTGACTGCCGAGCTAACAAGGCCCCTTACAATTAAAATGTCCGAGCCAGAACCAAACACCCTGAGGGAATGAGCGCCGAACAAGGGACTCGGGCCACCGACTGGGGACACCAGGTCCATTGGCACAATAGCCCTCACACCAGTGCTCCACATGCCACACCGGGAGTGCTAAGTGGGGTCTAGGGGGCAACTACTGCTATCTCCACATCTGCAGCCAAAAGGGTGAAGAAACCCAAAGGCGCGAGGAAACCGTTAGCCCAAAGGACGAAGGGCTGGTGGGCCGCACCAGCCCTGCCTCGTGACCCTGAGTCCAGAGCTAGATGGTGCCCGGCTGCCACGGCTGAAGACCATGACGGGGGTCACATTAGAAGGTCCTGAACAGAGGGGGAGAGAAACGTGGAACAAAACTCAAAATCATGAAACAAACCAACAAAAAACGACCAAGCTTTCCGAGAGACTGGTGGAACCCCCGAGCCTGCGGCCCCCAGTCACCATCGGGCCTGGACTGGAGCTCACCCCTGTGTCTCAGCTTTCAGCTAAATGAGAAGCAGGCCTGGGGGGGGGGGCGGGGGAACGGGCGCAGGGAGGTGCACGTGCTTCAGGGTCTCCTCCTCAACTGTAGGAAAGCAAAAGGGCCCAAGGGCCGAGAAGGCTGGGGGCAGGAAGGGACAGGGAAGCGGGAAATGAAAGGAGGCCTGCAGGGAGGACCTGGGGAGAGCCTGGCCCATCGCTGGGCCTGCAGTCCATTTGCTCCGTGAACTTTCACAGTCACAACAGAAGGTGTTTGCCTTTCCCATGACGAAGCCCAACTGCCAATGATTCTGCTCCGCGGGGCCGCCGTGGGCCGAGCAGAGCTTCCCCACGGGCTTCCCACGGCTGCCAGCTCCACTGAAGCCGACTGGGAATGGCGGCGAGTTCGAAGTGCTGCCCGCTTTCGGGCCGGCGCTTAACCACTGCGCCACCACCGTGCCTCGCCTCCCAGCATGAAGCTCACTCTGACGCTTTGCCCCTAGCTCTTTCCCGCGGTCCTGCCCTCCCGTGAGGCTTTGCCAGGAGGCCCTTTGAACAAAGCACGCCAGCCTGCGAGATCCAAAGATTGACTAACAAGCTCCAAATCCGAAGGGAGGAGTGGTAGCAGAACTTAAATGATGAACACCTGGTGTGCAGAAGGCTGTCTTCCTAGAGTCCAAGAAGACAAAGAGAAGAAAGCACTGCCACCGAATCGTGTGGCTGTGAAGTCCTGACTCGCAGTGACCCCACGTCAAACGGCAGGAGACGGCCGTCCTCACAGGCATGCTGTGTCCGAGCCCGAGGATCTTCCTTTTTCTCGCTGACCCTTCACGTGACCACGCACGCACGATGTCTTTCCCCGGGGCCTGGTCCCTCCTGATAACACACACAGGAAACCAGCAGTTTGGACAGCCTCGAGGGATGCAAATCTGTTCCTTGTCAATGTCCCTGGAAGCAGAAGGCCAGCGAGGCCGAGGCTGACCCTCAGGGCGGGAGTCTGGCACAACAGCCACGACGGGGTCACACACTGTGACCCTGAGGATGGTGCAGGACCAGCAAGGGTTTGTCCTATTGCACCTGGGTCTCTCTGAGCAACCGGTCCCCGTCTGTCTGTCTGTCTGTCTATCTCCATCTCCCTACTTCTGGGGCTCTGCTCCCGGCATGAAGATCTTTTCCTTCCAGCAGCCCTGGAAGTTGAGTTCAACCCGCTCCTCAGTGGCAGTCAGGGACACTGGGGCTCAGAGAAAGGCAGGGCTTCTGAAAGGCACCCCCAGAGGGCAGAGGCAGCTCCAAACCCATATCTCAAGGGCTCTTCCAAGGACCTGTGTGCAGCAGGGGTGGGGGCTCGTCCGCAGAGACATCCAAGCCTCCCCCAGGATCCTCTTCCAACCTGGCAGCTGAGCTCACCTGTTCAGGCCGAGCTGGTGTGGCTGGGCAGGTGAGAGGTTTACGCTGGGTGGTAGCCCTGCCTGGGAACTCTCAAGCCTCCACATGTGGCCCCAGAGGGCCAGGCATCCACTCACCTGTGACTAGATCATGAATTCCCTGAAGCCAAAGCTGAATACATAGCTCTTTATTAACTTCTCCCATGAGTTGCATACAGTAGCTAAAAAGGAGTTGGTTTAACCTTCCTCATCTTGGTATTTTCTACCGTTCACCACAGCTGGTTAACAAGGTGGCGTCGTGTTTACATCTTGGGCTGCTGTTGGCAAGGTCAGCAGTTCAAAACTACCAGCTGCTCCTAGGGAGAAAAATGAAGCTTTCTACTCCTGTAAAGTGTTATAGTCTCGGAAACCCGCAGGGGCAGTTCCGCCCTATCATAGAGGGTCACTGCAAGTGGGCATCAGCTCGATGGCAGTCACTGGCTTTCTCGGGATTGCTTGATCCAGAAGCCCAGTCCTTTGGAGCGCACCCACCACGCCAGCAGGCTTGTCTCCAGAAAGCAGCAGCAGAGCTCCACAGGCCCTCCCCCCGGAAGAGACTGCTCCAGCCAAGGACCCGGGTGCCGCTCATGGAGAGAGGGGGTCTAGGCTCAGCCTGGGGACTCTGCCCTCGCAGACCTTCCCATGGCCAATCCTCCAGGATCCCCTGCCCCCGGAATGGGCACCAGTCCCTGGCACAGTCAGGCTTCTTTGACAACACAGTTAAAAAAGATCTATATGAGGAAACTACAGAACACTACTATAAGACACCAAGAGTGACCTCAACGAAGGGAAGAACACTCCATGCTAGTGGATTGGGAGACTCAATGTAGTAAAGAGGTCAGTTCTGCCGAAGGCACTATATAAGTTTCATGTAATCCCGGTACAATTACCCTCATCTTTCTTCCAAGAAATGGAAAAACTGATTACCAACTTCATATGGAGAGGGAAGAAGCCCAGAATTATCAGAGAACTCCTCAAGAAGAAGGACACAGTGGGAGGGCTTGCTTTACCTGACTTTAGCACATATTATACAGCCACAGTTGTCAAAACCACATGGTATTGGTACAATGATAGATACTCAGACCAATGGAAAAGAACTGAAAACCCAGAAATAAAATCATCAGCATACAGGCAACTGATCTTTGATAAGGGCCCAAAAAATATCCAATAGGAAGCAGATGCCCTCTTTAACATGTGGTGCTGGAAAAAATGGATATTTACCTGCAGAAAAATGATCCCTTCAGGACCAGTGCTGAGAGTGGTGATACCGAGAGGGTGGGGTGGAAAGGGGGAACTGATCACAAGTATCTATCTATAACCTCCTCCCTGAGGGATAGACAACAGAAAAGTGGGTGAAGGGAGACGTCAGACAGTGTAAGACATGGCAAAATAATAATAATTTATAAATTATCAAGGGCTCATGAGGGAGTGGGGAGCGGGGAGGGAGGGGTGAAAATGAGGAGCTGATGCCAAGGGCTCAAGTAGAAAGCAAATGTTTTGAGAATGATGATGGCAACACATGTACAAATGTGCTTGACACAATGGATGTATGGATTGTGATAAGTTGTACGAGCCCCCAATAAAATGATTAAAATAATAATTTTAAAAGTACAGTAAAAAAGAAAAGAAAACACAGTTCAAAGGCATCTGTTCTTGTTCTGACTCGGTGTCCGGCTTCCACACGCATGCGAGGTGATGGAAGGACCGTGGCCGGGGTAGGGCGCACTCAGTCCTCCCGCTTTAACATCGACCAAGAGGACAGGCACGTGGGAAGTGCAGCCAGAAAGCCAGGAGACACGTATCAGAAGGACCGCTTCCTGGGAAAGGACACCATGCTTGGTCAAGTAGAGGGCAGCGACAGAGAGGAGGCCCCTCCTTGGGACAGATGCATGGACACTGGGCTACAGCAATGGGCTCTAACAGAACAACGACTGAGAGGATGGCACAGGACTGGGCAGGGTTTCCGCCTGCTGTACATGGGTCACTATGAGGCGGAGCTGACCTGATGGCACCTGGCAACAAGAGTGGGCAGTAGGGCAGCCACGGTGTGAAAGGTCACTTGTCTGTCCCTGGAGGTCTCAGATGAATGCATCCTGGAGAGCACTGGAGGAGGGGCACTGAGGACACTGGGGTGCTAAGGGGCATGTGGGGGTGCAGACCATGTCTTCCTTTGGGAGGGAGGTTTCCTGCGACCCTCTTTAGGGGAAACATGTCTGAGGGCTTTCAAAGAGAGACACAAACACCTCCAATCTCTGTGGCTTCCAGACGGCTTCCTGAGTGGGACTCTCTCTGCCGGGCTCTGACCCGACCTTTATTAAACCTAATAGACGAGACAGACTCATTTTCACTTAATTGGCTCCAGGACTCTCCTCATTAGGGGATGAGCGGTCGGCACTTCTACAATCACAGAAACGTAAACTGGCCCTGAGACCACAGGCTGATCCTCTAATTGGGAGGCATGGATCCGAGAAGCTACACAGGCCACCCGTGGGAATGCAGGTCAAGAACGGGAGGTGGGTGCTGGGGGGGTGAGCATGGGGGTGGGTGGAGGAGGATGGGGGTGGGTTGGGGGGCAGGGAGGTGAAGGATGCAAGGGGCAACACTGCCCTGGCTGTTTGGTTCCCAGTGAGGCTCGGCGGGCCAGCAGCCCCCCCTTCTCCCTTCACTGTCTTTTCCTGCAAGTTTCAAACCGCAATTCCATTGATTTTGCCCCCACCCCACCCCATTTATTTTTACAGAAAAAGAAATGCCAGGCCTTCGACCACATGGTTAATAAAATCAAAGGACGCGCCCCTGTTCCAGAGTTTCAGAAGGTCTACGTTGACCCCTCACAGCTGCGCGTCAGGCCCCTGAGACCCACACTGCAACTGCTGCAGGTCACCCCCACTTGTAGCTGCAGCGGGCACAGCTGGAAGCCTTTGGTCAGTCCCCTTGGACTTGCAGCAGCCCGAGCCACCCCAGGAGTCACCACTGGGTCCTGCGCTGTCCTCACGGGCAGTGCTCTTTGAACCCAATTTCAGCCCATCTCACTGAGGGTGTCGACCTGACCAGCACGGTGTCCTCCTCCCGGGACTGATCCTTCCTGATTGCACGTCCGGCGTACGGGAGATGAGGCCTGCCCGTCCTGGCCGCTGAGGAGCACTCTGGTTGAACTGCTTCCATGACAGCTGTCAACTCTCAGTCCTTGGGACTTTCGGTGTCCTGTGCCGGCACCTCATTCAAGCTCATCGGTTCTTCTCCGGTCTTCCTGACTCGGAGTCCAGTGCTCGCATGCACAAGAGGGGGCCAAAAGCACCAGGGCCTGGGTCAGGCACACCTGAGTCCTCCAGGTGACACCCTTGCAGTCCGACCCCTCACAGAGGCCGTGCACGGCGGCAGTGTGCCATTTGAGCTGTGACTGCTGCGTCCACAGCGCTGGCTGTGGCAGATGGCAGGTCGGTGGCTCAGACCTGATCGCTGGCACCTCAAAAGAAAGGCCTGGTGATCTGTGTCAGTAAAGATGAAGCTCGGACTCTTACTGCCATGCAGTCGATGCCGACTCACACGGGCTTCCGAGAACAGAGCTCTTTCCGAGTAGAAAGCTCTGTCAACGCCTAACATGCTGGGCCACCAGAGCCCCCAGTCCAGGCTCAGTGGGGGAAACCGCTCGAGTATGTGACTCCTGGGGTGGTCGTGAGTCAGTGCTGACACAATGGCACAAGCTCCCCTCCTCTTCATCACTCTCCCCTGTGGGCTCCAGTGTGTACCGGGCCCCCCTGGACAGCCATCCCCCGATTCCCAGCCAAGGTTCCCTGGGCAGCCACCAGCTCCCTCCTTCTCTTCCTGGTCCCTAGCTCCCCCTGCTTGGGCATCTTGCTATTTGATTGGACAAATAAGGATCTGCAGCCTCAGAAGCACTCTGTGGGGTTACTGAGGGTCAGAATCGGCCTGGTGGCAGTGGCTTTGCAGTCACAGAAGGCAGGCTGAACTCTGGGTTTCGATTCGATTCTCTGGGACCCACCTGGCTCACAGGGACTCCAGTGGCAGCCCTGGTGGCAGGAGGCTTCCCGCAAAGATGCATGTCCCCAACAGGAGGCCCGCACCTGCCTGTCACTCCCCTACTGTGGTGGCTGGTGCGTTGCTGTGCTGCTGGAGGCGGTGTTGCTGGTATTTCAAATGCCCGGGGAAGTAACTGCTGAAAGCCCAGGGAAGTAACTGCTGAAAACCTTACGCACAGCGTGGACCCTGTCAGATACTGAAGGCCTACTGAATGGACACAGAACGTGGTCGGAGAGCGTGCCAGAGATGGCCCACAGCTCGGAGGACCCTGGACACGTGACTGAGGAAGGTAAAGTCGGCCCTGGCGCCGCGAGTCGGGTAGAGCCCGTGGGAGGGGAGCTTCTTCTGCTGATGGGGCACAACTGAAGGAAAGGAGAAACGGTGCAGGAATCTGAGGTCAGCATAATGAGGTGAGTGCATAACGATAATGAGCCATTCCCAATCAGGAAAGCACGTGGTTTACGCTGCTGGGGATGACCGTCAACAGAATGGACATTTCAAGCTCTCTATTGAAGTACAGTGCTGTCTGTGACAGCAGTATATCTGTCCACATGCAAGAAAATCCAAGCGATACAACTGTCATTCAGATTTGAGCACCAACCACAAAAGCTAGTGATGAAGACACTGAAGAATTCTACTAATCCCCTCAGCCTGAGATTGATCAGACATGCAATCAACATGCACTGATAATTATTGGCGATGGAGTGTGAAAGTTAGACACAAAGGGAAGGGAGAGTAGATTAAAAATATGGACTTGGCGACAGAAGCAAAGCCGGAGAGTCCCTGATAGAATTTTGCAAGACCGAAGAGTTGTTTGTAGCAAACACCTTTTCCCCAACAACACCAACAGTGAGTGTGCACGTGGACTTACCAAGGGGGGATTCACGGAACTCAAACTGACTTCATCTGCGGGAAGACACAACGGAGAAGCTCAAGATCGGCAGCTAAAACCAGGCCAGAGCACAGACCTCAACTGCAACAGACACCAACCGCTCTTTTGGACGTTCACGGTAAAGTTGAAGAAAATTGAAACCAGTCCACCAGAGCCAAAATATGACCCGGAGGCTCTCCCACCTGAACCTCAAGAACAGCTCTGACACATTGAACGCTCCCGGCAGAAGACCCGGTGGCCTGTATCAGAACATCATACACGAAGAAAGCAAAAGGTCATTAAAAAGACAGGAAGTGGGAGGGAGCTTTTGGGGGGGAAAGACAGAAAAGAAAGGATCAGAGTGGATGTGAGAAGAGACTCTGAAACCTGATCTTAATCTAAGAGTAGCTAAGGCTTATGGAAGAAACGATGGCGTCAAAGTGTTGGCGTCATTTCTTTGTGCCCATTTCATCCATCTTTGTGCCCATTTCAAAAGTGTTAAAAGGCAGCTCAAGAAGATCAAGTAAAATATTGTAATGAAATGTGCAAAGACCTAGAGTTAGAAAACCAGAAAGATGAACACACTCGGCACATCTGAAACGGAAAGAACTCGAGAGAAAACTCAAGCCTCAAGGTGCAGTGTTGAAAGATTCTGTGGACAAAACAATGAACGATGCAGGAAGTATCAAAAGAAGATGGAAAGAATGCAGAGTCATTGCACCAAACAGAACTAGTTGGCATTCACTATTTCAGGAGACGGCATATGATCAGGAACTAACGGTGCTGAAGAAAGGAGTCAAACCATACTGAAGCATTAGCCCAAAAGAAGACGTCAGGAATTGGTGGCACACCGATGGAAATGTTTCAACATGCTGATGAAGCACCGGAAGCACTCACTCTTCCATGCCAGGAAATTTGGAAGACAGCTACTTGGCCAACTGACTGGAAGAGATCCATCTTTGTGCCCATTTCAAAGAAAGAATGCCCATTTCAAACTCAACAGAATGTTCAAATTATAAAGCAATATCATTGCTACCACATGCAAGCAAAATTTTGCTGAAGATCATCCAACGGCACCTGCAAGCAGCACATTGACAGGAAGCTGTCAAAGGTCCAGGCCAGATTTAGAAGAGGACATGGAGTAAGAGATATCTTTGCTGATGTAGATGGATCTTGGCGGAAAGCAGAGAAAGGCAGAAAATGTTTACGTGTGTTTTATTGGCTGTGCCAAGGCATTCGATCGTGGATCAAGAGGCAGTTGTGGTTTAAAATCAGGAAAGGTGTGTGTCAGGACTGTATCCTCCCCCCACACTTATCCCATCTGTAGACTGAGCAAATCATCAGAGAATCCAGCTTACGTGAAGAAGACAGTGGCGTTAGGATGAGAAGAAGGCTTATTAACCCACGGTATGCAGATGGCACACTTTCTGAGTGTTGAAAGTAGGAGGATTTGAAGCATTGAAGATGAAGATCAAGGAGCGCAGCCTCCCGCATGGATGACAACTCCACGTGAAGAAGATCAAAGCCTCACAGCTGGACCAAGAGGCAACACGGGATAAACGGGGAAAGGAGGGACGCTGCCGAGGACTTCCTCTGGATGGGATCCACAAGCAATGCTCACGGAAGCAGCAGTCCAGGGATCAAACAGCGCGTGCCACTGGGTCAGTCTGCTGCACGGGAGCTCTTCGGAGTGTTGGAAAGCAAGGTCATGACTTTGAGGGCCAGGGCCTGACCCAAGCCTGGGTTTTTGCAGTCCCCTCCTATGCATGTGGAAGCTGCTCACTGAGTAAGGAAGACCGAAAAAGAATGGACGCGTTTGAGTGATGGTGCCGGCAAAGAACACTGAACGTACCGTGGACAGTCAAAGGAACAAACAAACCTGTCTTGGAAGAAGTACAGACAGCATGCTCCTTCGAGGCAAGACTTGTGAGACTTCCTTTTGGGGCAGATCAGTCCCCGGGCAGGGTTTGGCTCTGTTGTCAATACACAGGGTCACCATGAGTCGGAACTGGCCCAACGGCACTTCACAGCCACCACCACTACCAGGAGGCAGCAGCGCGCTCTACAACTGGGACAACAGCTTCCACAACACCTGAAAAGCTGAACCCGGGGTGGGTGATATGCATCCCTTTCGTCACCAAAATGTTCCCTTTGGAGATGATGCGAAATGTTTGTGTTTTTAGTGATCAAAAAGTTTAGAGGACCTCAGCATATTAAAACATCTGCCCAGCTAGCCTCCTGGTCCCATTTAAAGACTGATACTCTACATTTACGATTTTAAAATGGACAGTGTTAGAGAATTTCATACATTTGCAAAAAATGCTTCACAGTTTGCGCTTCGTTATGCATTAACGTTATTAGTTGTGCTAGACTTTTTAAAGCACTTGTGGGGATTTCAGCCACGATCATCAGGCATTCAAAGTGCTTAAAAAGAAAAGAAAATATGGTACATGTGTAAGTAACATTTAAACAGGTTCAGGGGAATTTAATTAACTAAAGGTGCAAATGCAACCAGTTGTTTAATGGCGTTTAAACTGCTCCACCTGAGTTAATCACACATTCATCAAAGAGAAAGGGAAGACGACGTCTTCTTTTATTCAATTTATAACCGTAATAAGGAGATGTCAGAGGCTCTAGAGGAAATAGATTTTGAGATGTGCAACTTTAATAAACTGTATATAAATTTTTAAAAAGCCTTGCTTTAAATCATCTTTTCTGTGAACAGATGCTCCACAGGTTAAAAAAGAAAAGAAAATGAACTAAAACCCTCCCAAGCCTCCCAAACCCTCTGGATTTCTCTCCAATTACATTTCACTAACTCATCCATCAACAGATGTTTACTGAACTCCGTGACCAACCACACACACACACACACACACACACACACACACACACACACTCAGTGGTGTTGCAAAGACCGGTGATAAAGCTGGATGACAAGGAGGTAGCCTAGACTGATCTTGGTTTATCAACGGCAACAAACGTGACACAAGAGGAGCAGGGGACCGTGGCCCAGTGCCTGGGGTGCAGCTGTCTTTTCTATAAACTTTCAAGTGCTTGAGGAAAGTCTTCAAAACAAACAAAAAAGCCCTAAAATGCAACCAGCAACTAGTGGGGCTGGAGCCCAGGTGGCCAGCACCAGCCCTGGGTATCAGGGCAGAAATGCGCTCCCCACCAACACCAGACTCCACTGCTGCAGCCGTCAAGCCGATTCCGACTCCCAGAGGCTCAGAGGTGGCAGGAGCTCTGGAGGGGACCCCTGGGGGAGGGGACCGTGTTGCACACCCACTAGGCCCTGGCTGCATACCAGAGTCCATTGCCTTCTGGACCCTGGAGGGCAAAGCCTCGGTGGGTGGGGCATGGGCATCGATGAGCAGGCTCAGGCTGATGGGGGGGGTGGAGGGCCTGAACTGTATACTAGACGTTCCTAGTATCCCCTGCCCGCTGCTCCTGGGGCGGGGTTGGGGTCGGCGAGCACACCGGCGGGGTCTGGAGGCACGTGGTTGCAGGCCCTGGGGCTAATCACAGACTCCTGAAACCGACTGCAACGTACCTCAGGCGGGCCACAGATCCAGGGAGCTGGCCGTGGACCGCAGGTCAGGTCATATATTCCAGAGGTGCTCACAGACCCCAGAGCTAATCATGCACTTCAGAGCTGGCCACAGACCCCAGGGCGGGCCCCAGATCCCCAGGACTGGCCACACCACATCTCTGGCCCGGCCAGAATGAGGGCAGCACTCGGCCTGCCTGTCTGGGGTGCTGTCATGTGGGCTGCGCCCCCATGAACCTTGCTCACGCTCTGACCCCAGTTCCTGTTTGGGCCTGTCCCCTACTCCTGTGGGTGTACTGGGTCCCAAGCCAGCGTCAGGCCTACTGTGAGTCTTGCCCACGGATGCCTCACAGCCTGGAGGGCAGCACACAGTCAGCCTCCTCAGCTGAGCTGGGTGGGCAGCTCTGGGCCTTGGCAAGTCCCAGCCTGTCCTATAGGCAGGGCTCAGGGTTTAGGGGTGAGGCCCAGGACCCCAGGGATGGCGAGGGTGAGCATGGTGCCTGCAAGTCAAAGCCACCCAAAGCTTCATCCCAAACATGACCTACGTGTGTCAGGCCCCGTCTGAGAGCAGGGCTGCAGGAGGATCTCAATTTAGGGAGCTTCTCACCCATTGAAGGCCCAAGGCCAGTCAGTCCTTCGGCACTGAGAGCCCGCTGTGTGCCTCTGTGTCCCCTTCTGTTACCTCACACCTCTGCATCACGCTGCCCAGCCCCCACCCCACCCCAGCCACAGCGGGCACCTCCACCTCTGCTTCACACCCTCCCCCAGGCTGCACAGCCAACATTATCCCCTCTGCATCATGCTGCCCCCCCCAGATGACACCTCCCCTCCTCCACATCACACTGCCTCGCATGTTGTGACTGACACCGTGGGCCAGTACTTCACCTCGATGTTTGCTTGACCATGGCTGCCTGGTACTGAACCTACGGTGCCCCAGACCTTCCTGTGGACCGTGGTCCGGCCCTGAAGCCAACAACAGGCAGACAGGAATTGTCCCCGTGTGGCTGCCCTGCTGTGGAAACGGCCCACAGGGCGCTCAGTTCTGGGACTTGCTGAGAGCTCCCAGACACCCAGAAGCCAGCTCAGATTCATCCTCCTCGGAGCTCCGCGCCACCCAGCCACGCACAGCCCTCACTGCCTGACGGCGACTCACCCGCATGCCCAGCTCAATGTTCTCTCCGCCGTACACCTCCATGCCGGGGTCCAGCAGGCCAATGTCCTCAAAATACTCCCGGTCCACCACGAAGGAGCAGCCGATCATGGCGGGAGTCCTGGGGGACAGAGACAGGGCTGGGGACTCAGGACAGACAGCCAGGGCAGGGTCCTCTGGGGGAGAGATAGCAGGCAGTGCTTCATGCCTGACTCTCTCACCCCCAGTGGGTTCCTATGCCGACTTGGGGGGACATCTGTCCATCCACTGGGACACAGAGGGCCACCTCGGGAGTCTCTTTGCCTCCCTCCGCGGAGCCTGGGTGCCACACACAGGGGCCAGAGTGCAAATGCGGCGCCTCATCATGTGCCAGGAGGACGCATCAACAGGCTGCTTGGCTCCTGTGACCCCCCAGACACTGGTCACCCTGCACTGCCTTGTCCTGAGCCTGTGTCTACAGCCGGGCCTGCAAGGGGCAGCTGCAGAGGCTATGCCCTGCCAGCTCCATGGAGTCTCACCCCCTCCGACTCCCTAAGGACCACATCCAGGAGCTTTGGGGTGCACAGCCTGAGCAGCTTTCCAGCTGGCTGTGGCTGGCCTGGGGTGCCTGTGGCCACTTCTCCAATGATGCCACAGGCACACCTCATACCCAGCAAGCCTGCGAGGGCTCACACTGCATGCCCGCATGGTGCCTGCGTCCATGTTGGTCATCACACACCTCTGCTTTCCCGTCCCACATAGCAGACAACCAGACCAAAGCCACCCACTATGGGGTCGGTTCCCACTCAGTGACCGACAGGACGGAGCAGACCTGCCCCGCAGGCCCGTCTTCCCTCAGGCAGCCAGTGGGCTCCGCGCTGGCCTGAACCACTGGGCCACCAGGACCCCCTTCATAGTGTCGACACAACTCCTAAGTGCTCTGGGGACACTCAATCCCTGTGACGTGACTGGGACAATGGTGTTATCGTGGTGGTCAGCCACTGCCCTGCAGCATCACCAGGTCCCCTGGACTCCTCAGGACACCAGTCAGCATGTCCCCACCCTGTACCAAGGCCTCTCAGAGGGCAGTGAGCAGGGGAGGGGGAGGGACAGAGTGGGAGTGGCAGTGTCATCGCCCATGGCCCTCACTCATTCACTTACTCATGTACTCTCTCATCCACACATCCATTCACTTATCCATCCACTCACCATCCATGCCCTCACTCACCCACACATCCATGCCCTCTCTCACCCACACATCCATGCACTTATTCATCCACTCACCCATCCATGCCCTCACTCAGCCACACATCCATTCACTTACTCATGTACTCTCTCATTCACACATTATTCACTTATCCATCCACTCACCCATCCATGCCCTCACTCATCCACACATCCATGCCCTCACTCATCCACACATCCATGCACTTACTCATCCATCCATGCACTCACTCTTATTCATTTATCCGCATGCTTCCTTACTCATCCATCCACATGTTCATTCACTCACTCATCCATCCTTACTCACCCACTCAGTCACTCATTCATTCATCCACTCACCCATCCATCCACATAGTCACCAACTCACTCACTCACTCACTCACTCACTCACTCACTCACTCACTCATAATCTCATTGATTCAGCTACTCACTCACCCACTCATCTACTCACTCCTCCATCCACATACTCACTCAGCACTCACTCACCTACAGAGTCATCACATTCATTCATTCATTCATTCACTCACTCATTTGTGGGTAAGAGAAAGAACAACAGGAAGCTTGTCTCTAGTGAGACACAGACGTGGCCTGTACTGTGACAAATCAGGAACATCTACACTTTGATAAGCGACTGACTCACTTGTACGTCAGGCTTAGCTTCTTCCAAGGCCTTCTGAGCTCAGCCCACCTTCTGAGCAGAGCAGCGCAGACAGGGTTTCTGAGGCTGGAACCCTTCCACTGTCACTAGCAGAGGCGCCACGTGGCTCCCAGCCAGCCAGGCAGCCCAGATACCAGCTGAACTCCCCCCAACACCCCACACCTCTCTTTCAAGAATCAAAATCTCTCCTAATAAAAACAACAGCTCCAAATTGGTCTCTATCATAATTTAAAAGCAGCATTTCTGCTCCACTGACTGGGAAGTCAGCATCAAATGCCCATCAATTGTCCAAGAATAACAGGCACATTAAACAGTGATCACCCTTTTATTTGTACCAAGATCCAATCTGTCCTGTCATTAGTCTGGCCACAGCCTCACCAGGAACGGAATGCCAACGCCGTCTTTGGCTCTAATGCAAGCATTTCGCTGGGGCAGCTCCTTCTCGCAGCTTCTTAGCAGAAAGGATCTCGGCGTAACTTGGAGGGACTGAGCACCGGCCACTGCCAAGGCTATCAGAGCTGGTGATGACTTTTACAGTCGCTCAGCATTCCAAACTAAATGCTCGCTCACGAGGCGATGGTGGCAGTCACCCGGCAGTCAATCTATTTGCTTGGGAAATTCCTGCTGGGATTACAGAGACACTGTGGCCCAGGGGTTCTCAGGTCCCAGGTGGAGGTGGGAGCTTATTCACATCAGAGCTGCCCCTAGCACAAGGGAACACTGTGGTCCATGACCCCAGACTGGCTTCTCCCAACACCCCCACCTGCTGACTCTCAGTCAGACCCTCTGCTGCTAATGTCAGTGTTTTGCAGTTTTGCCGCTCATGTTTTGTTTTTGTTTTTCAATTTACTGTGCTGGGTGACAGAGTTACAGTCTCAGAAACCCACAGGCAGTTCTCCTGTCCCACAGGGTCACTGTGAGTCGGGTCGACTTGAGAGCAGTGGTTTAGGTACATGTATGAACTTGTATGTTTCTCTGTGTTTCAGAGGCCCCGTGGGCTCCTGGTTGCCAGCCCCCAGGCCTCTCTCGCTCAGAGCAGCTGATGGGCTGTATCAGTGCCTAGCCTGCTGAGCTGCATCTTAGCGGGGCTGAGGCCGGGGTGGGGCAGGGACCAAAGGCAGGCCCCTCCTGGAAGTCAGCCAGAGAGGCCTAGAGCCTGCCTGCCCCGCCCCCAGCAGCAGCCCAACAAACTGGGTGACCAAAAAGATGGCGTCTACACAGAGGTATCTCAGAAGAAAGGCCTGGCGATCCCTTCAGTAAAGACACAGCCCAGAAAACTCCACAGAGACCCATCTCCCCATCACACAAGGAGACTGTCTCGAGTGCAGATGGACTCTAAGCACCAGACAACAGACCCCACTGTCCTGAGTGCATGGGGGACACACAGGCAGCCCCTCCCCGTCCTGAGTCTGGGACACACAGGCATCCCCCTCCCCCTGCGGTCTGCACCCCCGATTCTGAGTCTGGGACACACAGGCCACCCCCACCCCCTGTCCTGAGTCCCTGGGGGACACAGACCAGTGAGCTCCAGGTCTCTCAGATGATAGGCCTGGCTGCCTGCTTGCAGAAACTCACCCCAAAGCATAGTTCTTCCCGACATGCGGGCTGAGCTAGGGTTGGCACCGGGCCCTGGCATTCTCATTTGCTCTGAGGCCCCCATGCAACACAGCAACGATGCCCCTCATCCTAACACCCCCGGGCCCATGGTCCACCTGAGATGCCACTGTGCTGGGACAGGGGGCTTCAGATCCTCACTTAGAGAGCCCTAGGCAGAGGGGACTGGAAAGGGGGTGTCCAGTGTGTGGGACATGGTGTCGAGTCTGTTCTGTCCCATGTGCCCCCCTCCTGCACCCCAACGTCTCTCCATTTCTGTGAAACCCTTTAGACTGCCGCGGAACAGGTTCTTGGGGCTCCCCGATGGGCCGTCCGAGCTCTTTCTGCATCAGACTGGGGGAGGCCTCCTCCCCCTCAGCCAGTAGTGAGCCCTCCCCTCCCCACCGGCCCAGCGGGGCCCTTCATTTTCTCTCTCTCCTGCTTCCGGATATCACAAATGGCAAGATAGTGTCCTTCAATAAATCAAACGCCAACCTCTTCAGACTGGGCACCATCTCCTGGACACTGGGCCTGGACGCTGCATCGTCCCTTGGGGGATGTGCGGTGGAGCCCCGTCTGCCCTGCCGGCAGCCCCCTTCTCCCCCCAGAGCGTAAGGCCGAGCTGGAAAAGGAAACACCAAGCTCTAGCCGGGGCCGACCTCCACCCTGGCAATTCTCCACCTGGCTTTCAGCTTTCAGTCGCTGGGAACACGGGAACGTGGTGGAAGTTTCCTGCGGCCAGGCTGTGGACAGTCTGTGCAAGGGGCTGCCCGGGGCTGGGTTGCTGACAGGAGGGCCTTCCTGGAGGTGACCATGCACCACTAGTCAGCATGGCGCCATTCTTCTTGCAAACAACCTACTGCCTCCTTCCGCAGCACAGTCCAAGAGATCAGCCCTCCTGAGTCCTGAGTCTACCTGACAGCCTGCCTGCCCGGCCCCACTCCACCCCGCCGGGGCTGGGCATTCAGCCCTCTCTGCCTGCAGGAGGCCGCTCCGGAGCCGGCCTCTCCACGCCTCTCTCTCAGCCCACCTCCCGGTGCGTGAGTCTGCCAGCTCTGTAACATCCTCTTTCGACTGTGCATTCAGAACTAGGGAGTGACCACAGGACCGGCGGGGGCCCACTGGGCCCACCAGGAGGAGCCCTGGTGGTGAAGAGGTCATGCCCTGGGCTGCAATCTGAAAGTGGTTCGAAACCACCCACCACTCTGCAGGAGAAAGACGGGCTTTCTACCCCCATGAAGAGGTACAGTCTTGGAAGCCCACAGGGGCAGTTCTGTCCTGTCCTGTAGGGAACTCGATGGTAGTGAGTGGGTGGGTGGGTGAGGTCCACCAGGAGCCCTGGTGGTGTGAGGGGTTAGTCAATGGGTTGCTAACAGGAAGGCCTCCAGCTGTTCAGAGGACAAAAGTGAAGCTTTCTGCCCATAAAGACTAATAACCTCGAAACCCCCAGGGGCAGCTTTATTCTGGGTGGTCTGGGTGGCTGTGTTCTGGTGGCAGAGGTCTCGGGCTGTGTTCTGGTGGCAGTGCTGTGGGCATCAGTGTTCTGGTGGCAGAGGTCTGGGTGGCTGTGTTCTGGTGGCAGAGGTCTGGGTGACTGTGTTCTGGTGGCAGTGCTGTGGGCATCAGTGTTCTGATGGCAGAGGTCTGGGTGGCTGTGTTCTGGTGGCAGAGGTCTCGGGCTGTGTTCTGGTGGCAGTGCTGTGGGTGGCAGTATTCTGATGGCAGAGGTCTGGGTGGCAGAGAGTCTGTTTGGGCCCTCTCGCAGTCTCAGTTTCCCATTTTCTTTGAAAAACTGGGTTCTGAGGAACCATTCTCTAAATGAAGCCCCTGACATAGCGGGCTAGGTGCTGGTCTGTGAACAGAGCGGTATGAGCCCGTGGTGACCCACAGGACAGAGCAGAACTGCCCCCAAGGCTCCCAAGGAGGCTGGGGTCTTCATGAGAGCAGAGGCCTTATCTTGCTCCCAAGGAGTGGCTAGTGAGTTTGAACCACTGACCTTTGGTTGGCCCAGCCTAGAGCTTGCTTTAACCACAGCACTCCCAGAGCGCCTGGAAGCTCCCCAGTGATGCTGATCAGGCAGATGAGACCAAGGTCCAAGGGCCTGGCTTCCTCCTGCATCAGGGACTTTGAGGCTGACAGTGTGCCCAGTGCCCCAGCATGTTCCCAGCCACTGGCTCATGTGTGGCCGGTCACAGGGGTTGGTGTGCTGTGAACTAGGCATCCACCAGAGCATTCTGAGCGCAGAGACCAACCTTCTGACCACAGCACCCTGCTCCGAGGGTCTGACCACCAGTGAGCACTGGACAGAACCAGACTTGCTGGCGGCTCAGATGGCCATTGCACGCAGACCTGACCCCCGCCCGCCCACCTGAAATGTTGAAATGCAGAACCTCCACTAACACTCATTCATTCTAAGACCAAGGGGACTTCTGAGGGGGCCTCTACCCCGAGGGAGACCTCTTCCCCCAGGGAGACCTCTACCCCCTCTACCCCCAGGGAGACCTCTTCCCCCAGGGAGACCTCTACCCCCAGGGAGACCTCTA
>NW_022111312.1:18530330-18532347 GCF_000313985.2 Echinops telfairi
CCTCTACCCCCAGGGAGACCTCTACTCCCAGGGAGACCTCTTCCCCCAGGGAGGCCTCTACTCCCAGGGAGACCTCTACCTGGGGGAGACCTCTTCCTTGTTGGGTCCCCAGGAGAACAAGGAGGGCCCTAAGGTTATTGGAGAAGCGTGGGTGGAGGGAGGGCAATGCGGGTGGAGGGAGGGCAATGCCTGTCCGAGGTGCCATTCAGGGCGGGGAGCCAGCAAAGGCAGCTGGAGTGGAAAGGGCAGTGCAAGGCTGACCCTGCTGCTGGGAAACAGGCGGCAGGGGTGAGGTGACTGCAGCCTGGGACAGAGGGGCTGCTTCTCAGTCCGTCAATGCCCCTGACAGCCTGGCACCGACCACAGGAGAACTGACTCAAAATGTGAACAGACGCCTCTGGGGACCAGCAGGTGGGTCAGCGAGCTGGGCTCTGTCCCTGAGTCACCGTCCTCACCTTTGCCCACGCGTGCTGTCCTGTGGCGGCCCCTGCTCACTGCACCCACCCCTGTCTGTGCTCTGCCTCCCCTCTCTCATCCTCCGTCTGTTTCTGTTTTCCCGTCAGCCTCTCTTCCTTCCTCCTCCTCTCTCTGTCTCCTCTTCCCCTCGGTGGCTCTCCCCATCTCCCCCTCCTCCATACCATCGCATCTGCCTCTCTTCCCCTCTCTCACTGTTTCTGTCTCTAGGTTTCTTTCTCTTTCTCCCCCTCTCTGTGCACCCCTCCCCCATATCTCCCCCTCTCATTCTCTCTCTTCCTCTTCGCCTCTCCGTCTCTCTTTTTCCTTCTCCCCTGATCTCTCTAACCCCCCATCCCCTTTCTCCCACCTTTCTGTCTCTTCCCTCCGTTTGCTCACCAACTTTCTACGCTTCTCTGCCTGTCTTTCCCACCCCCACCCCCACCCTGTCCCTGTCTCCCTCTCTCCCTTTGCCCATCTCTGTCTCCCTCCCCTTCTGCCCCTGTCTCTTCCCCTCTCTCAGGCTCATCCCCAGCCCACCTGGCCACGGCCTCCAGCCCGCCCTGCTAGAGAGGCTCACCTGATGGGCGCAGACTCGTCCCCGTGGTCCAGCCAGTCCTGGGGTGGGATGATGTACATGCACCAGAGCCCCCAGTTGTAGCCGTGGGCTGCGTTGGCGTACTGCTGCACCTCGAACGTGTTGTACTTGATGTTGTCGATGGACGGCAGGACAATGCGCCGCCGGTCCTCGCGGACCCTGGTCAGTGCGGGCTCCGCCCTGCAGGGATGTGGCAGGCGTCAGGCTGAGCCTGTTCCTTCCCAGAAGCCCCACTTCCCTGGGGCCTGCAGAAGTCTCAGCTGACAAGTATTTACCAGCTACGTGCCTGCTCCAGACTTGGGGACCAGGCAGGGAGGAAAATGGACCCGAACTCCTACACCCACGAAGCCTGTGCAGTGTGCAACTTAGACAACAGGGCGTGGGCAGGAAAGGACCTGAAGAGTGCCCAGGGGACAGTGCTTCCCAAACACCCACACCAAACCCACTGCCAGCGAGGCGATCCCCACTCAGCACGGCACAGCAGTTAAAGCCCTCGCTGAATGGGCCAAGTGGAAGGTCGGCTGTTCAAACTCAGCCTCCGATCCTCAGGTCCGAAATCCCACCGGGTCCCTGTGAGCAACCGCGGGGCGGCTCTGGTCTTTCTCTCTGTTAGGGGGACCCTAGTGACGCAGCAGTTAAGCACTCGGCCCATAACTGAAAGCTCAGTGGTCTGAGCCCACTGGCCGCTACCAGGAAGGAGGACCACCCGCTGCTGCACAGAGTGCCACACGGAGACATGACGGGCAGTTCCACTCTGTCTGTCTGTCCTGCAGGGCGGCCATGGGGAGTCCGCTCTGTCTGTCTGTCCTGCAGGGTGGCCATGGGGAGTCCACTCTGTCTGTCTGTCCTGCAGGGTGGCCATGGGAGTCCACTCTGTCTGTCTGTCTTGCAGGGCGGCCATGGGGAGTCCACTCTGTCTGTCTGTCCTGCAGGGCGGCCATGGGGAGTCCACTGTGTCTGTCCTGC
>NW_022111312.1:18532447-18571718 GCF_000313985.2 Echinops telfairi
TGCAGGGCGGCCATGGGGAGTCCACTCTGTCTGTCTGTCCTGCAGGGCGGTCATGGGGAGTCCACTCTGTCTGTCTGTCCTGCAGGGCGGCCATGGACAGCTTTACTCTGTCTGTCTGTCCTGCAGGGTGGCCATGGGGAGTCCACTCTGTCTGTCTGTCCTGCAGGGCAGCCATGGGGAATCCACTCTGTCTCTGTCCTGCAGGGCATCCAGTTGCTGTGGTTTTCAGTAGGGTTCACAGTGCTGCTCTGAGAGGAGGCAGGGGGTGGGGGGTGACAGGGAGAGAGGGGAGCAAGTGGGCAGAGCCCCTGGATGCGTATGTGGGAACCAGCCAGCAGGCTGGGCGGCTGGAGCAGAGCCCTAGGGAGAGGTGGGCCATAGGCCAGCCAGGAAAGGTGGGCAGATGGTGCAGTGACCTCGGTGCACACCACTGACACGCTCAGCTGAACACGGAAAGAGTGGAGTTTCAAGTGCCCCTGTGGGGTCTCAGACTCCCCAGGGCAGGCCTCATTTCTCCATGTGGGGTCCCCACTGTGGGGTCTCAGACTCCCCAGGGCAGGCCTCATTTCTCCATGTGGGGTCCCCACTGTGGGTCACAGAGACTCCCCAGGGCAGGCCTCATTTCTCCATGTGGGGTCCCCACTGTGGGGTCTCAGAGACTCCCCAGGGCAGGCCTCATTTCTCCATGTGGGGTCCCCACTGTGGGTCACAGAGAGTTCCCAGTTCATCACTTCATTTCCCTATGTGGGTGTCCCCAAAGATGAGGGGCCACACAGACCCCAGCACCCAGCTAGAGTCTGAGAGGTATTCTCCAAGCATTGCAGGGTGGCCCAGAGGCTACAGCAAGGGGGAGGGAATGGACAGGCTCAGGCAGGGGGCCCTGCTGGCGGGAGCAGCGCACGCGCCCCATGCTCCCTCCTGCTCGGGCGCACTGCTGTGTACCTGTCTCTACGCCTGATTACTTAATTGCTACCAGCAAAGTGTTTCTCTAAATGTCGCATCTGCTAACAAGGGGCGGTCTTTGCAGCCGCAGCGCTGGCTGCCGTGAGAAGCAGTAAAGAAGAAGCTGCGCACACACAAAACTGCCCCTGGCCGGACAGGCTTGCCTGGACTGCAGTGTGGGGCCACAGGGGGTGACCCCTGGCAGCCTCCTTCCAACCCTCCCCCCACCCTCCCAGCTCAGGTGGTTTGTTTTTTCTCGATGGAAGGTTGGGGTGAGGCTCTCCGCATCCTTGTCCACAACAGCCCCTCACTTTGCGTCTCTGTGCCCCATGCCAGCCACCCTCGGAATGTTCCCGGCTTTTTCTTCATACTACGGCACATTTGAAGGAGGCCCGGCAGTGCTGTGGGTTAGGTGCTGGGCTCTCATGCCAAGTCCACACCCACAGCCCACGCGGTGTCTTCAGGGCGCCAAGGCCAGGCCGACAGAAGACCTCCGCATGCAGAACAGACGGGAGGGTCCCGGCCACCCGGGCCACCCTCTGTCCTGGAGCCTCAAGGAGACCCTGAAGGGGACCTGCCCACGTCTCCCTACCCTTCCCCGCCAAGTGCCCCCCCCCCCCAAAGCAGGCACTCTCCCTCGCCCTCCTGGCCCTCACCAGCCTGTGTTAAACTCCACGTGGGCATCAAAGAAGCCAACGACCGGGGCGGTGGCCGCCTTCCAGCCCTGCAGCCGGGCCCGGGTCAAGCCCTCACGCCTGCTGTTCCGGACGATCTTCACGAGGCCGGGGTACCGCTTATGGACGTACTGGTCCAGGTTGAACTTGAGCTCCACTGGAGGGAGAGGCAGCGAAGCATCAGCCCATGGCCCCTCAGGGAAGGGTCAGCAGAGCGCTGGCTCCCCTGGGCACCTGATGAGGCTGGCCAGTGTGAGCCGGAAGCACAGGAAGGGGGCCCGGCACACGGCCATGAAGCAAGCAGCTGCACTGGGGGTGGGGGCTGGGGGTGGGCTCCGAGCCCAGGGGCCACAGACACTCAGAAAGGCCCAAGCATGGACGTGGGGCTCCTGGCATCGGGAGGAGAGTGACAGGTGCAGGGAGAGGAGGCCTTGTCTGTAGGCCGGAGCCAACATGGCCTGTCTGGAGAACGGGGTGGGGTGGGGCGCTGAGTCTGGGGCCTAAGCAGTGGAGCCCCACGTGTTCCAGAGAAGGGCTTCCCCGGGGACTTCCCTTGTGGTCATCTTCACGGAAGCTGATCACCTGGCCTTTCTCCGAGTGGACTGGAGCCTCCCCCATGGGACTAGGAGCTGCATGGTGGCCCCTCCAAGAGACAGCCTGGAGCCCAGTATCCAGCGCCAGGCCCGTCCCCTCACCATTGTCACTGTTGTCGTCGACCAGGATGACCTCTTTGAGGAGCTGGGACGGGGTGTGATTGACCACGCTGTGCACTGACCGCAGGATGACCGAGAGGGCTTCGTTGACGAAGATGAAGACCACGGAGATCTGGGGCAGGCCCTCACGGTAAGACATGTGTCTGCACCTGAGGGCAGGTGGAGTCAGGTCAGCTGGGGCATGAAGGGACACAGGAGTCCCTGGAGGGGTCTCCCGGGCCAGCCATGCACTCGAACTGAAGGAGGGGTGACCATGAGAGGGGAGAATGGAGAGGGGCACTCGTCTGGAGCCAGGAGGGAGGGGATGCGGGGCCCCAGCGCCTTGGGCTCTGAGAAGCGACTCCCCGAGCCTTTGGGTATGCCAGTGAGAGAGGCAAGGCGTGAGACCCCTCCCCACCAGGCCTCGGCAGCCACTCCACCATCACCTGGAGGTGGGTGTCCACTAGAAGGGGGGCTCATGAGACAAGGGAGGGGCCTGAAAGCTGGAAGAGAAGCCTATGAGATGGAGGAAGGGTCTGCGAGGCAGAAGGGGGTCCCGAAGATGATGGGGGGTCCACAAAGTGGAGGAGGGCCCACGCACAAAGGAGTTGCCCGCATGATGGAGCACCTGCTCCTGCACGTGGCATTTCTCGGGGCCTGGATGATAAGCAGACACGTAAGTGGCCAGGGCTGTGATGCAGGTGCAGCAGGTGACAGGCTCAGATGGGCACTGGAGGACCGCAACAGCAGCGGGGGGGAGGCGTCCTCAAGGAGGGGATGCCTGAGTTGGGATGAAGCGCAAAGGCCACCCAGGATAGTGCTGGATCAGAGCAAGTGCCAGCATGGCAAGGTGGGGCGGTGCCCACCCACTTCTGTGATGACCCAGCAGAGAGAGCATCACGGGGAGTGTCTGGCAGCCTGGACCATCTCCTGCTCTTGGAGTCCCGAGGCCGGGGAGCTCAGAGGAAACTGAGTCGGCACTATCTCGGGAGGGCACCCTTCACATCACACACACACACACACACACACACACACACACACACACGCATGCGCGCACGCCTCCTGGTTGAGATGTGAGCTCCAGGTCGCTGGCTCTTCCATTGCCAAATGCCAATAGCCTTTAACTACTGGTCTCGGCGACACCTGCAGGTCCCACTGTCCCAAAGGTATGATTCCTGCAGCTCTGGGTTGGTCCTGTGGTCCATGGATGGACACAAAATTTCTAGTCTGCTGGCCACTTGGGATGGGGGAAGGTGGGGAGTGGGATGACGCCCCAGAGGCTAGTGGGACACTGGATCTTCTAGATAAGCTCCCAGCTTTTCAGTCCACCTAGAACAAGGCTGGGAATGGAAAAGGGTTCCCAAATTGGCTCCCACATAAAGGTGATCTGTTGTGTTTGGGGTTTGCATATGCGAGACATCTAGAGGCTTGTCTGATTCAGGTGTGGCTTGATCAGGGCTCAGAGCACATCAGCAGCAGGCACGCCTCTCTTCCTACTCTTCTCAGCTCCGTGCTGCAGAGAAAGGGCTTAGTCCCAAATGCCCTCTCCTCACCCATGCCAAGTCCAGGAGGAACACACCTCCAGTCTAGGACACGCCTCTTGTCGCAGCATCCTTACGTCTGATTGGATGAGGAGCCCTTCCGTGAACCGCTCGCTATGGCCTGGGACAAACAGGATTGGCTTGCATCATTCCTGACTCTGGAACTGTGGGACTGAGGCAGCACGGAGACCACAGGACACGAAATAGCAGAAGCAACAGGGCAGTGGGAGTCAGGGGTCAACAGGTGTCTACCAGGCTGGGGAGCAGCACAGGTTGGCTAGATCTGCATTGAACCCAGCGAGAGAGATGGCTCTCTGAGCTCAATCCTCACCTCCGGCTGGAGGGACTGGCCGTGCATGTCTGCCAAACCCAGCCAGGGATCTGGACCATCTAAACCTGCCTGCTCCACACTCTCCCTTCTCATCCCATGGACCGCCTGGCTGGGCCACCTGGACTGGTGGTGTTGGCAGGTGATCCCTCCCCTGCTTCAGCCTAGAAGAAACCTTTCCCAAGAAACCATGCTGCGCTGAGTCCTTCCCACAAGAACACACCGGCTGGGCTCACATCTGTTACAGGTCCAGTGCTGAGCCAACCTTTCTGTCAGGACAGCCCATGTTCAAAAGGACTGTGTCCACTGCCATCCAGGTGGTCCAACTCACAGTGGCCCTGCAGGACAGGGTAGAACTGCTTCGTGGGGTTCCTGAGTGTGTAAATCTTTGTGGAAGACGATGACGGCCTCATTTTCTCCCGAGGAGAGGCTGGTGGGCTGAACGCCGGCCCTGAAGCTTGCACCGCACCAGCCGGGCTCCCTGGAACATGGACAGATGAGTACCAGGCCGGTCACACAGCGAGCACCTCTGGATCTGGATCAGAGGACATTCTGTGTGTCACGGATCAGACCAGCCAGACCCAGCATCTGTGTGAGCACGCACATGCTCCTGGGCGGAGCCGTGGCTGATGAGTGGAGCAAGCTGGGGGCTGGCCTGAGTAGCCCTGTCTCAGGAAATGAGTACCCAGGCCTTTCCTCTTAGTCCATCTTAGTCTGGAAGCTCCTCTGAAATGTGTTCCACACCTGAGCTACAAGCCACCTCCCTCCACTGACAGACAGACGCCAGCTAGCCACGAGGTGTATTGGCTGGAGACTGCACAGAGCCTCCTGCGTGCATGGTGAGAATGTTGCCACCGTTACGGACTGGATTGTGCGTCCCAGAGTATGTGTCAACTCCGCTTGGCCATGATCCTCGGTGAACTTACCCTCCACTCTGTGATCCGATGTGATGATCTCATGTGTGGTAAACCCTCCCCTCTGTGACAAGAGTGAGGCAGAAATGGAGGCGGCCATGTGCGTGAGGCAGGATGGCATCTACAGGGCTGGGCTGAACCTTGAGTCAATTTCTGGAGATATACAGGAGATCAAACACGTGAGCCAACCCTTGTCTGTCAGTTCATCGTGTTGTGGCGGCTTTTATAGCTGGGAGGCGGGAAACTGTCGCTGGGAATTCAAATGGCAGCAGGGTCGCCAGAGTCAACAGCGTTCAGCGGAGCCTCCAGATGAAGAACAGACAGTGACGAGGGACTTGGCTGCCCACTTCGGAGGACACCATGCACAGGGTGGACACACGGTCAGAAGGCCTAACGAATGGACGCAGCACTTTGTCAGAGACTGTGCTGGAGGACGGGCCCCGGGGTCAGAAAGCACTCGAAGTGTGACCGTGCAGGAGCTGCTTTCTCAAGGTCAGGTCCACCTCGGGAAGGTGAATGGAGCGCAGCTTGCGGGAGTGGAGCCTTCGGGACCTTCATTTGCGGACGGTCACAACTCAAAATGAGAAGAAACAGCTACTCCTAACTGGAACTTGGCATGGACGAAGTATGAATGCAAGAAAGCCGAAGGTTGTCAACAATGAAACGGAACCCACAAAGATCAATATCTGAGGCATCCGTGAGCGGAAATGAACTGGTTTGAGCCACTTTGAATCAGAAAATCACATGCTGGGAATGGCATTGAGTTCATTGTCAGAAAGGACATGTCAAAATCTACCTTGAAGTACAATGCTGTCTGTGATGGGATTGGACATACCCACGTGCAAGAGAATGCAGTTAATGCAACTATTATTCAAATTTACACACCAACCACAAAAGCTAGCGATGTAGAAATTAAAGAATTCTACCAACGTCTTCAGTCTGAGAATGATCAAATATGCAACTGAGATGTACTGATAATTCTTGGCGATTGGAATGCAAATGTAAACAAAGAGGAAAGAACAGAGTTGGGAAATAGGGTCTTGGTGACAGAATCACAGCTGGAGATCGATCACGTGATGGAATTCTGCACAACCGACTTAGTTGTTCATAGCAAACGTCTCTGGTCAACAACACTAAGGTGACGACAGACATGGACTTCCCCAGATGGATGCACAGAAGTCAGATGGACACTGTCTGTGGGAAAACACCTCAGGAAGAGATGTGACCCAGTGGAGCCTCGTGGCAGAAGGCCTGCTGGGCTGTGGGAGGACATTGAGAACAGCGTGCATGAAGAAAGCAAGAAAGAAAATGTTAAAGTGCATATCAGAAAAGACTCTGAAATTTGCTCTCAATCATAGAGTAGCTAAAGCAAATAGAAGAACCGATGGAGCCAAAGAGCTGAATGGAAAATTCCAAAGAGCAGCTCAAGAAGACCAAGTAAAATACTATAATGAAACGTGCAAAGACCTAGAGTTAGGAAACCAGAAAGGAAGAACATACTCAACACATCTGAAATGGAGAGGACTCGTGAAAACATCCAAGCCCCGAGTTGCAATATTAAAAGATTCTATGGGCAAAATATTGAATGATGCAGGAAGCATCAAGAAACTATGGAAAGAACACACAGAGTCACTATACCAAGAGGAACTGGTTGACGTTCTACCATTTCAGGAGGTAGCGTATGATCAAGAACCAAAAGTCTGAAGGAAGAAGTTCAAGCTGCACTGAAAGCATCCACCAAAAACAAGCCTCCAGGAACTGATGGACCAGCCATTGAAATGTGTCAGCAAGCTGATGGAGCTCTGGAAGCACTCACTTGTCTGTGCCAAGAAATCTGGAAGACAGCCACTTGGCCACCTGACCAGAAGAGATCCATATCTGTACCCATTCCAAAGAAAGGTGACTCAACAGAGCGCTCAAATTATAGAATGATACTGATATCACATGCAAGTGGAATTTTGCTGAAGATCATCTGACAATCGGCACAGCAGTGCATTGACAGGGAGCTGCCAGATTCAGAAGAGGACATGGAACAAGGGACACCGTGGCAGATGTCAGATGGATCTTGGCTAAGCATAACAGGAAGATGTATAGTTCTGCTTTAGTGACTGTGCCAAGGCATTTGACTGTGTGGACCATAAACTGTGGGTGGCCTTGAGAAGCATGGGGATGCTACAACATTTCCTTGTGCTCACACAGAGCTTGTCATGAATCAAGAGGCAGTGGTGTGGACATTTAAAACAGGAAATGTGTGCATCGGGGTTGTAGCCTTTCACCGTACTTACTCAATCTGTATGCTGAGCAAATAATCCAAGAAGCTGGGTTGTAGGAAGAAGAAGACAACATCAGGTTTTGGGGAAGACTTATTAATAACTAGTGATATGAAGACAATAAACCTTGCTTGCTGCAAGTGAGGAGGACTTGAAACACTTGATGAAGATCAAGGATTGCAGCATTCAGTGTGGATTACAATTCAGTGCAAAGACAGGGATCGGTGTATGATATGAAAACAATTATGATTTATAATTTATCAAGGGGTCACGGGGGGAGGGAAAAAAAGAAGAGCTGATACCAAGCGTTCAATAGAAAGTAAATGTCTAGAAAAGAAGGATGGCAACATATGTACAAATATGCTTGATACAATTAATGTATGGATTGTTATAAGAACTGTGACAGCCCCCAATAAAATGATCTTTTAATAAAGAAATAAATAACAAAGAAGACCAAAATCTTCACAATTGGACCAATAGGTCAGATCATGATGAATGGAGAAAAGATGGAAGTTACCCAGGACTTCATTTGCTTGAATCCATAGTCGGTGCTCAGGGAAGCAGCAGTCAGGAAGTGAAAAGACATGTTGCCTTGGGTAGATCTGAAGCATAAACCCTTCAGTGTGTTGAAGAGCAAGGATGTGACTCTGAGGACTAAGGTGGGCCTGTCCCAAGCCATGGTGTTTTCAATTGCGTCATATGCATGTGAAAACTGGACACTGAATAAGGACGACCAAAGGAGAGTTGTGGTACCGGTGAAGAATATCGAAAATACCACAAATTGCCAAAAAAAGACAAACAAATATTTCTTGTAAGAAGTAAGTTCCCCTGGGAGGCCAGGATGGTGCGATGCTGTCTTGCATGCTCTGGCACACTGTCAGGAGCCGGTCCCTGGGGAATACGGCGTGCTGGGCAAAGTAGAGGCAGCCCTCAAAGAGATGGACTGCTCGGGCAGTATTTCATTCAGTGATGCGCGGGATGCCTACTGGTGAGATCAGACCCGATGGCACCTAACAACAACAACAACAACAAACAAGGGAGCAGAGATCAGAGACCTGAGAAGCGCCGCCAAAGAAGAGCTAAGAAAGAAAAGCACATCCTTTGGGTTCATGGTTCTTGCGCTGAGCCTCCTGGACCCTGGGGAAGACGGACGGACACCCAGACACACGGACCAGCCCACAGGCACTGAAACAAGGAGCTGGCAGAGGAAGAAAGCCTCCCCTTGGAGGGAGAGCTCTAAATTCAGGCTGTGACTCCACGGTAGGGGGTGGGGGTGGGGGTGGCAGCCCGGGACGCCTGGTGGGCAGTTCTGCTCGGCCAGGTGGGGTCACTGCGAGTTAGATTCGCCCCCACAGCACACAAACAAATGGACGGTTTGCGGCAACCCTTCCATCGAGCAAGCAAGACTACCGGCACCATTTTCCCAACAGCCACTGCTGGGCTCACAGCCTGCCGAGCAGAGTCACCGCCACCCGCCTGTGCTCCGGGAGCCAAAGCATGTGTGTGACCCGCTTTATGGCAGTGTCTGCTGTATGGTGATGGTCTGGTACTGAACTCGTAATGTCCCCTGCACGTGCCTGTGGGGCTTTTCTTGGGAGGTGCCATCAGGTAGCAAGATCTTACCACAGTCTGTGGGGTCTGGTGTCTTTCTTAGGGACCAACCCCACCCTCTCAAAGGAGGAGGCAAAGCCAAGGCATGGGGAAAGGCAGACACCTTGTGCAGAAACGCCTGGGCTGCCTGAGCTGGACAAGATGGGCAGGAAGGGCTGTAGGGGGGCAGAGGGAGCTTGGCTCTGCCACCGCGCAACGCAGGCCCGCTCCTGTGGCCACCAGGAAAGGCCGCGCTGGATGAGGCGTCAGTTAATGAGCCACGGCCTACGACCACGGCCACAGGGGGCACATGTGAGTGGGCCTCCGGGATCAGGACAGCTCTGTATCACCTTTCTTTTCCCAATGGGCCATGTCGTGTCTGACTTCCTATTACAACTCATTTAACAAATTACACTCATCACAAACACTTGTAGTTCAACAATTGTTGGCTAAGTTAGAAACAGCGCCGTTCATAGGCCGAAATTTTGACCAGGGCTAATTTGCATTTTTTTAATTTGAAAGAAAAAAATCTCTTTTACATATAATAGAACTCCTTTGCGTTTTTCTAAAATTATTTGTATTGGATAGTGAGCAGGAAGAAAGGGAGATTCAGCAAATGTACGTAAGGGATGAAGATGAATGGAGCAATAAAAACCTTTGTCCCTAAAGCTGATTTAAGAAAAAGAATTGCTGTGGAAGCGTCTGGAAGCGGAAGGGGTGGCAGTTGCACAGCTCGATGAACACGGCGTCCCTGACTGCACACAGAAAACTGACTGAAACGGAAAATGTCCTGCTATCTACCTTTCACCACAACGAAAAGGATGAGGGATATTCTCACATAGCCCACCGTCCAGTGTGTGTGTGTGTGTGTGTGTGTGTGGCCAACCCCACCTCTGCTGCGGTTGGTCGTTGTTCCCCTGAGCCATGACCCCACACCTTTCTTTGCCATGTTGCAGACAGGCTCGCATGCCCAGCCCCGTGGCACTCTGGCACTCACCGCGGGCTCCTGACGTGGATGGGACAGCACACCGCAACCCAGGTGCTATCACTTCAACTCCTAGCACAGCTGTGCCGCGGGGGCTTCCACGGCTGGTTGCTAGAAGTTGGCTGATTGGGTGGAGGCTCAGGGCAACGTCTTGGCTTGTTGTTGTTGCTGGTAAGTGTTAACAGGTGCCGTGCCATCCGGCGTTGCTGTGTTTGGGTCCATTGCTGCAGCCACTGCATCAGTCCATCTCATCCAGGGTTTTCGCCTTTTCCCCTGGCTTTCTACTTCACGAAGCATGGTGTCCTTCTCCGGGAACTGGTCTCTCCCGATCACATGTCCAAAGAACAGGAGGCAAAGTTCACCATCCTTGCCTGTGCGCTCAGCGCCTTCTAACCCTGCTTCTTCCAAGGCAGACTGGACTCTGTTTCTGGCCACCAGCACCATGACTCATGTGCGCTTCTCCAGCGATTGCCCTTGTTGTCAGTTGCCTCCGCATGGTCTCTGACTTCTGCTGACCTGACATGTACAGAATAAAGTGAGGGGGCTTTAGAAAGGTCCTTGGAAAATCCCATTCTCTTGTCAGTCTGTTTCCCCGCGAGCTTTTTGACGCCCCTGATGTGTTTGCTCCTCTGGAAGTCCATCCCAAACCCAGAGCCACTGCCATGGAGTCGATGTGGACTCACAGCAAGCCTGCAGGGCAGCGCTGACCGCCCTATCATCCTTCCAAGGCTGGAACACTCCTGGCAGCAGGTGGCCTCATCTCTCTCTCCGGTGCAGCGTTGGTGGATTCAACCTGCTGATGTTGGGGTTAGCGTTTTACAGGTCTGACCTCTTTGTCAACAGGGCTCCCCTCAGATTTTCACACTGTGTTCAATATTCTCAGCCAGGACATTTTGAATATATTATTCCTTCTTCGGGCACCCTTGTTCATGGTCCAGTTTCCACATGCATACGAGCTCACTGGAAGACCCGGGTGCACCTTCGTCCTCAAGGTGCGATCTTGTCTTTTCAAAACTTCAGCGAGGTCTTTGTGCACCCGATGCGCCCGATGCTCCTTGGCCTAAAAGCTGCCCATCTTTCTTTGGTTTCTTTCTAACATTTTACTGTGATCTCCGTGAAAGTTCACAGAGAAAATTGGTCTTCCGCGCAGCAGTTTGTACACATGCTGATTGGTGGCCCTGACCGCAGTCCCCAGCACGTCACAGCCCCTCCCACCTTCCTCCCTGGGCCCCCGTGCCCTTCTCCCCGCCCTTGGGCAGACTGCCTTCCTGGTCTCCGAAGGGCGGCTGTTCCAAGGACCGAGAGCCTCCCTGGTGTGACTGGCCCCTTGCAGCCCGGCCTGATTGCTGTTTGGCCAAAAGCTGAGCTCAGGGGTTGTCATTTGATTTCTTGCCTGCTGCTCCCATGGGTGCCGATCGTGACTCTAAGTGGAAAAGGAGCCTGACAATTTTGTGGTCGAGTCAGCAGCCTGGCAGGTGCCCAGACCGCTGCAAACAGCTGTGATTTCTTGTGCTGCCCTGTGGTGCTTGGCTGTGTAAACACAGCGTTCTCCTGTGTGGGCACCTCGGCCAGCCCCACCTCGTGCCCACTTCCTGCTGTCTAGGTCACATTGTTTCAATGTGCCATCCTGATACCTCCCTCCCCAGCCCTGGCGTCCAGCCTGGCTCCCACGCACCTCCTCTGAGAGAAGTGGCCTCCCAGAGGGAGCAGAGGGCTCCAGGGGCAAGGGCTCCAGGTGGGCTGAGGAAGACTCTGTGAGCAGAACCACAGGGCTCTTGCCAGGCTCTGTCGGATGGGAACAGAAACCAAGTTCATGGTGCTTGGAAAGAACGAGAGACCAACAAGAGCACAGCTCGGTCAGCCGAGGCCGGCAGGTGGGCAGGGAGAGGTGGGGGGCAGGGCGGGCTGGGACAGATGTGGGGGAGTCTGGACCCAGGAAGAGGCCCCACGTGGCACTGGGGACAGCCCCACCCAAGCACCCAGCCACGGTCAGTCTCAGCTGCCAGATGCTCAAGTAAAGATGCCCCCAACAGCTCCAGCCGGCCCCCCACCCCCCAGCGGAGAGGGCCCTGGCCTACCCTCTTCCCAGCTGAGGCCCAGCGGCCCTGCAGAGTACCCTCTGGGTCCTGTTCTGACCCTCAGCCCCCACGAGCACTTAAATCCTCCCAATGCTGCCGGATCCCCGGAGATCGACTAGCAGCAGGACTGACTGGGACAGGCACACTTCCCAAAGTTCAGCCTCTCTGTGTTCCCACGGACACGGCGTCCAGTGCAGTGACAGGCACGTCCTCGGATCTGCCTGCAGACAGGCTGAGCAAGTACAAGCACAGTCAGCCTGGCAGGAGTGTGGAGGAGACTGTGGAGCTTGACGCGAACACAGGCAGGAGGTCAACTAGGTCGTCCATGCCCCACACGGAGCCAGAGAGACAGGGCAGCTCTGCCCTCAGACGGGTTTCTGAGAGGGTGTCTAAAGCCACAGAGAGCAGGAGCAGGGGAGGTCCCTTGGCTTCCAAGGTCATGGTTAGAATGCATGGCTGGTGTGTCCCCACCGCCCAGGGGAAGCGACACTTGTGGGTTTATGGGGCGCCACTGGGACAGAGGGCTGGTCCCTCCAGAGCAGGAGCATGGCTTCGTGACGATGGGACACACACAGACTTGCTGTGAAGGACACCAGTCTTGGCCGGCAGGAGCAGAGACGCCTGGAGGGCTCACCGTGAGGGCATCTGCCTGGCATGGCCTCAGTGCACGGAGACAGCGTCTGCCCTGTGTGGGACACGCTCCCACTCTACGGAACAGCAGGCGAGCTGGGATCTGGAATGAGCAAGGCTGGAGCCAGCTCTGGCCTTCCTGCCGGCGGGAGCAACATAGGGGAAGGCAAGATGCCAGGGAGCGAGCACAGAGGCTCCCTGGTGGGGGAGGACCCCGGCCTCCCACCCTGGGTCCTGCCTGCCTCACTGGGTCCAGCCCTCATCCACACACAAGCAGTAGGACACTCCAGGGCTCACCCATGTACACACACAGACATGTGCACACTTACATACGTGCAGGGCACACACATACACACACATACAGGGACACATGCACACACTCATTCTAGCATGGGCATATAAATATACACACGTGCACACACACTCATGAACAGACACATAAGCACACAAGTGGACACATGCATGGGCCCACAACACACACACACATAAACACACCCAGCCACTTGTATGCATAAACAGACACACGGACATAACCACAGGCACAAACTCACACTGGCACACAACCACATATGTGCACACATATGAACACATGGACACACCCCTCCGTGCATTGCTCAAGCTACACATGTGCACACACATGAACATTAACGCGTACATGAGTGTGTAACCCCTGCACACACATATACATAGATAGCATGTATGTAAGCAATGGCACACGTTTGCACACAGAGTCTCTGGAGAAAGCTTTCCCCAGACTGACCCAGAGGCCCAGGAAGAACTCACCTTAGCAGCTTCACGTCCATGCATTGGAGGCCCACAGACAGACGCCCCTGTGGGGCTCAAGAGACACACAGCCCCCCCTAGTGTGCACTAGCAGTAATGCATGGTGTCCCCCAGGTACGTTGAGTGGAGAACAGGGGGGGATACGTGAGGTGTACGTTGTGGGACCTGGAATCTGTGTCCCTGCAGGGCCATGTGAGCTGGGCTCACTGGAGGCACAGCTGGGAGCAGCCCTTAGGCAGATAGTCTCAGTCACTCACCTGCCTGCTTTGGGGTGAGCCAGGCCTCAGGGGGCTCGACCACCAGCCCATAGCCCAGTCCCAGAGGGGACTCACCAGAGGCCACTCCCACTCTCAAGCTTCTCCTCCCAGGGCTCAGTGCTGGGATGGACGGTGGGGAAGGATCCGCTCTGGAGAACAGTGGGAGGTGGCTTTGCAGGCTGGCCTGCGCCCCACCAAGAGAGAGTAAGGGGTCTGTCCCATGGAAGAAGCCATGTGGCATGGGGTGTGTGTGCCTGGTGACCACCTTGTGCCCCCCTCCTCATGGAGACACTTGCCCCCACATCTCCTGCCTACACAGGATGGGTGAGGGGATTACTGGGCACAGGGTACCTGCCCACCTCCCCCCACACACACACCGTCCACTAAATCCACGCTCATTAGAGCTGTTGGCAGCTCAAACAATTAGTATGCACGAAGACCCTGCGAACGCATGACTGGGGGAAATTACTGGTGAGGATGTAGGCTACTTCTGGGAGAAGGTCATTCATTTTGATGATCCTGTTTAATTTGGATTTGCCAGTCTTACTCTCTCATCCCATGGGCCAGTCTTAATAATCAAGATCGATGTTATGTGCTTTGTGGCATAATTAAAGCCACTGCTTAATTAGAAAAGCTATCTACTTCTAGACAAAGGGAAATCAATAATGCATCTGATAGGAAGGGGGGCTCTTGCAGGGGAAGGGATGGGGCTGCCCACCAGTGAGGCGCATATGCTCACATGTGTATGCGCACGCGCGCACAAACGTGCTTGCAGGCACACGTGTACACATCACACCAGCTCACAGACACACATGTGTACACATGCACTCACACGCATGTGCTCACAGTCACGCTCACATGCACACACATGTGTTCACAGCCACACACCCACACTGACTGTCTCATACTTCCACTTTTCGGCTCCTCAAGCCAACGACTCCCCTTCTGGCTGAAGCGGTTTCAGACTGGGCTTGTTCTCACCCCTCAGCCACTAGGGCAGGATGGTCACCGTCATGGGGATCAATGCAAAGTCCTCTCCAAGGACCGTGGACACCTGGTGCCCACACAGCACAGAGGCGCCCAGGCGCCTGTGACCTGCAGGGGCTGGGTCTCTCTGTCTTAGCCATTTCTCCTGGCACCCCATTTCTGTGACGTGGGCCCGTCCAGAGGGTTTGCATGGCTCCTGCTGTCGGGAGGCAAGGGCCCCGTCCTCAGCATGGCACCGAGCGAGGAAGGCATGTGTGAAGAGGGGGCGGTGACAGAGGGAGAATGAGATGCTAGTTCTAGAAGCTCACAGGAGAGGGAAAGTGGGGCAGGTCTGGCCCACATCAGAGGAGAGAGCTGGGCTGCAGCTTCCCAGTGTCCCCCACCCCCACCGCCACCGCCAACCCATCTCCCAGGAGAAGCTGCCTCTTCGGCAGCTTGTCCTTCAGAACAGCTGTGCCAGCGCTCTCCTGTGATTGTGTTTCTCTGGACTGCCTTGGCTGAAATCCCACCCCTGCCACCCACTCACAGTGTGCCCTCAATCCAGAGACTTACCCTCCCTGCCCCCATGTCCTCTCTGAAAGATGAAAGACAGGGGTGTCGACAGTCCCTTCCTCAGAGGCTGGTCGTGAGGCTCAGGTGAGCTAATAACTGCACCTGATCTGTAGGGAGCACTCTGCAACACTTCCTAAAGTAAGGAATTGTGTGGGAGGGGTGCCCATGGAAACCTGCTTGTTGCTCTGCCCTCTGCCCCCAGCTCAGGAGCCATGAGCTCCCAGCCTGAGTCCTTTGCAGAAAGCTGTGTCTGCGTGAATAATGAGGACCCAGTGCTGCCCTGGGCTCCGTGTTCTGAAGGAAACACACAGGGCCATTCTTCAAAGGTAGGACGTTCCCAGATCGACTCCGCTGGTGCAGGAATGCCATCCTGGGCCAAGCCAGGAGAAGACCGGAAGGAGAGAAAGAAGGAAAACTCACTTGCTGCCATTGAGCCAATTCCAACTCACAGGGACTTTATGGGACAGCCCAGGGCTGCTCCTGTGGGTTTCCAAGACTGCAACCCTTTATGGAGCATAAGGGCTCGCCTTCCACTCCCACCACCCCCAGGAACAGCTGGTGGTTTTGAACTGCTGACATTGTGGTTAGTAGCCCAACTGGTAACCCACCATGCTACCCAGGCTCCTTATGACGGACAGACAGGGAAAGGGCCTCCTTTTGATCCCAGCTTATTTTCCATAGTGTGTGTGTGTGTGTGTGTGTGTGTGTGTGTGTGTGTGAGTGTGAGAGAGAGAGAGAGAGAGAGAGAGAGACCGAAGCCACCTCAGGTCCTTTGAGGGAAGAATGGTGTGTAAGTCATTAAATAAACCCACACTCGCGAAACCAGGAGCAAAGAGCTGTGGCTGTGTCGTGGAGCGCCTGTGCAGCTCTGGGCTCTCCCCATCAAGCACTCTTCCCAGCAGTGCTGCCTACTTAAAAGCTCACCCGGGAAAACCATGAGATGACCAGGTCCGTGGTCTGCAAGCGGCCAGCGGAACCCTGGATGACCAGGTCCTTTGAACTGGTAGTGGCCAGTAGAACCGAGACGATTGGCTCTTTGTCACCCTCAGGCTTGGGATGAACTCACCCCCGTGGCTCAATTTTCAACCAAACAATGCACACTACTAAAAGGGGAACAGAAACACGGAAAGATAGGAACTCCTTAGAACAAGCGACCATGCAAGATCCAAAGGCATCTGTTGCCCAGGGAGCCGCTCAGAGGGCAGGAAGGGGCAGGCGAGGAGGGTGAGGGGACACGGGAAGCCCAGGGAAGGAGTGGGATTCATGATGCTCCCTTGTGGGGGCTGCAATGGATGCACAAACTAAACATGTCTGAGTTACTGAGTGGAACACTGCTCTGCTCTGAAAACGTCTCCTGACTCACAGCAAGAGTTTGGAAACAGAAAAGGCTTGCCCCGGTGTCCCCTGTCATATCATGAGAGTGACCCACAGGTCGCAGACAGAGGTTTCTGAAAGTGGGGTGGAACCGCACCCCCTCCACAGATTGCTGGCTGAACAGGCAGATCCCTAGTCAGGCCCTGGAAGTCGGCCGGGTCTGGGGTTGTGCTGGGTGCAGCTGGTGAGTCAGACAGGCTTCTACTCACTTAGCTTTAAGAAGCAGGAAACCTGATTCCAATTTCTCTTTAAAAAATTATATATATAAAACAGAGCCATAACTGTGAGGGTAGCAGTTTTATTCTGCTGGGCAGTGTTTTATTCTTTGTTTAAAATCATACTTTCTTACTGTAAATCCAGCAGGGGTCGTGTTTGGTTCTGTTGTGCCGAGTCCCTGTGAGTGGCAACTCACTGGGCAGCACCGAACAACCGCTATAATGATAGATACCAACACGAGGCTAATTTACTGCAAGGCCCAGAGGAGCTGGATCCAGGTGTCCCCGCTCAGCTCCCTTGGCCTCTCACTGCTGCCACGATTGCAGTGGGTGCTTCGCAGGTGCACCCTGTGAGCTCAGTGCTCGCCCGCTGAATGATGCGGTGGCTGCAGCTGGCTCAGCCTCCAACCCTGTAGCCGCACCCTGTGTAAGTGGCCTCAGTTCTAAGGCTCACTCTGACTGGATGGGTTTAGGTCTCAGCCGATCTTCAGAGACCAGGATTTGGCCCAAAGTGGTGGCAAGGTCCCCGACAAGGGACTAATCCCAGCAAGGGACTAGATTGGTCACTCATCCGATTAACCACCTTCCATGAACCGGAATCAACTGGATGGCATTGAGTATGTTCAGTGAAGGAGCCAGGTAGTGCTGTGGGTTGGGCGTGGGGCTGCTACCTTCAAGGTCAGCTGTTCAAACCCAATAGCCGCTTCACAGGAGAAAGATGAGGCTTTCAGTTCTACTCTGTCCTATAGGGTCACTGTCTGATGGCAGTGAGTTTGGTTTGGTACGGTGATGAAGAGTACTTGAAGCTCTTACAGATCACGATCAAAAGACTGCAGCCGGAGTGAGCATTAGACCTTAACATGAACCAGAGTCCTGTCAGCTGCACCAACAAACACCACCAGGGAAAACAGAGAAAACGCGGAGGTTGCCAGACTACATTCAACATACACCCGCCACCAAGCCCCGTGAGAGCAGCAGCCAAGAGACCAAACGATGGGGTGCACTGGGCACACCTGCTGTACAGCCTCTTTAAAGTGTTAGAGGGCAACAATGTCACTTTGAGGACAGAGGTGCCCCTGACGGGAGCCAGGGAGCTTTCAATCGCCTGATACACCCGTGAACGGTGGGCCAGGAATAAGAAAGACCAGAGGAGCACTGACGTGGGTGAAGAGTGTTGGATATGCCACGGCTGCCAAGAACGAGGAGATCCGTGTGAGCGTGCGGCCAGCAGGCTGTTTGTAAGCAAGGATGACGAGACTCTCACCGACTCTAGTCATGTGATCAAGGGGCCGTCCCCCAAGAAGGACATCCTCACGCTTGGCAAAGCAGCTGACAGCAAAGAGAAGTTAAGCTGCCGGGGGGTTGCCGCGGACGACAGGCCCCGCAAAGCCATTGTGAGGATGGCGCAGCACGGCGGCGTTCCGTGGTTCATGGGTCACTGAGAGTCAAGCCGACACCACGGCAGGTCACAGCAGGATGTGGGTGCCCATGCCCGCAGCAGAACGGGTGGAAACCACGTGGGGAACATCAACGACTCTCCCATGGCTGGGTTGGCAGGTTAGTGCAACACCGAGAACCTCCGTCTGCCAGGTTCTCCCGCAGCCTGCCAGCGGCTCTCCTCGGAAAGGACCGTCTCACCCTGCAGCTGACCACACTCAGGGGGAGTCAGGGGCAGAGAAGCAGAGGCTGTCCCTCATGGGGGTCCTTCCGGCAGTGCCCCAGAGCCTGCCAGTGACTCCTTTCAGAGAGGGATGCCTCACCCTGCCCTGCAGATGCCCACACTCTGGGAGTGGGACAGAGAGGCAGAGGCTGCCATGCGTGTGGTCCCGTCAGTGCCCCCGAAGCCCCGCCCAGTGTGCACTCACTTCTTGGGCCGGTAGTCAGGGATGCTCCTGTCCAGGGAGATGCGGTCACTGAGCTGGGCATTGTAGCCGTACTCCTCATACTTGCCCTCCACCTCCTGGCTGTCCTCACGCAGCGTGGCAGCCAGGCCCCCCTGGCCCAGGCCGCCCGGCCCCTCCACCAGGCCGATGGGCTTGGCAAGGCCTGGCAGGAAACAAGAGAAAGAAGAGGAGGTCAGGCGGGTCCCAGGGCCACCAGCGGCTCCCACGACCCCCAGCCTCTGCGCTGGCTCATGGCCTCCTCTGTGTCTGACTGCCTTTCCCTTCTGGCGCAAACGGGCCAATGGAGGCAGCACGGTCCTCACCTGCCCGCCCCACTCAGTAACCCAACCCCAACCCTTTGATTAGCTCCAGTGGGCAGGGGCGGGGGCTGTTTGGAGCTCTGCTGCCGCCCTGCTGTTAGTGGCCACAGGGCTCATTCTCGGCACCGTCCCCCCCACCCCCAGCAGATGAAACAAAGCACAGACGAAACAAAGCACAGCGGTCAGGGAGTGAGGATGGGGCAGGTGGTGTCAGCTGCTCCAGTTCACCTCCCAGCCCCCTCTCAGACACTGTTTGTTCTGTTGTGGCCCATGGGGCTGGTTTTGGAAGTCCACCGCCAGGCCTTTCTTTCTGGTTTATTCCATTCTGGAAATCTGTTCAGCATCACAGTGCCGCTACTCGGCCTCCAAGAACAGAGGGGCAGTGACTGGGAATGAAGCCCCCCTGCCCACTCCCCCATGTGAAGGCCAGACCTATCCCCGAGAGCACTGGCCTTCCCTTTCAGACATCCCTGAAATGCAAACACCCAGGAAATACCCAAAATGCCCCACCAAGGGGAGCTTCTGCTCCTGCAATGCCCGCTCCCTCTTCAGGGCCCCGCAAGGAGAGCCCGACACAGGTCCAAGGGACTCCTGCTCTAGGGCAGTGGAAGGAAAGATCGAGCCACAGCTGGGCAGCAGGCCTTCCATCCGTGCTCAGGATCGTGGAGTTCACTAGGAAATACCAGGTTACAACTCAGGATCAGGGGTGTTCGGGATACAGTTCTTCCACAGAAGAGCCTCCTCTCAGCCCTGCTGCAGGCCTGGTGGCCTGTGTTACAAGGCTCTTCCTGTGCTCAGCCTCTCAGCCCCGGGCCCCCGGCCTCTGTCTGCCAGGGCATGTGCAGCTCTGGCGATGAAGCACCCACCCCACCAGTGAGTCTGGTCCAGAGGAGCTGAGCTCTATGCTCCCGGTCAGGAAACCCAGCCCCTCCCCGCTAGGTGCCTGGAGGTGACACAGCAGGCGCTCAGCCTTCTCCTGCCACGGCCAGGAAGCGCCCTGCCTGGTGCTGGTGCCCCTGCCTCTGCAGCCACCTTCTTCCTGCCACTTCTGTGCTATCGCTGTTGCCACAGCGCCATCTCCTGGATCAAGCAGGGGTAGCGCAGCACGAGCCCGGCTCTTCTTTCTTTTTAATAATCATTTTATTGGGGGCTCTTACAATTCTTGTTACAATTCATTCATCAATTGTATCTGACATATTTATACATATAGTCCATCATTCTTTTCTAGATATTTACTTTCCATTGAGCCCTCGGGATGAGCTCTCTTTTTCTTTCCTCCTCCCCACCTCCCGACCCTTGTAGCCCTGTAGATTGTTAATTATTTGCAAGTCTCTTGCCGACCGCTGTCTCCCTTCCCCTCTGGTTTTGATGGCATTAGGATCCCCCTTTCCCCCTCCCGGTGGCTCACAATTAAATAAACCCCATCCCCACATTCGGATTCCCCATATCTTTTGAGTGGTCCTACGTCAGGAGAGTGACGTGTGCCCTCTTTCCGTTAGTAGCAAGCTATCTAGTCCCCATGTGGGCACACAAACCAAACACCTCCTGTTTGCATAACGCTGCCCAGTCATTAAGGAACCTGGTGGCTGTCAGGTAAGCTGGGTGCTCACCGGGAGGCCGATGGCTCAAACCTGTGGGAGACAGACAAAGCTGTCTGCGCTCACCAAGATGCACAGTCTCAGAAACTCTCGCTGGGCCGCCAGGAGTCAGAGCCAGCTCTACGGAGGGAGGGTCCTGGTGGGAGTTGCAGAGACCCTGAGAGGAAGGGCCCCCATCAGGTGAAGTGCAGCACCTGGTCCTCCTCTGGCCCAAGGGCACCAAGCTCCCAGCACATTGTCTCGAATTCCATCTTCAAGGGCCAAACCCCCAAACCTATGGGCAGCACACCGATTCTGCCGCACAGCGACCCCAGATGGGGTTCCTGAGACTACCCGTCTCTATGGGGGCAGACAGCCTCAACTTTCTCCTGCAGAGTAGCTGACGGGTTTGAACTTCCAACCGTGGGATCAGCAGCCCCCATCCCCATCCCGGGGCTCACACTGTGCTGGTGTTTACGTGGGTTGAAAGGACACCCTCCGTGAATGACTGAGCATGAGGTGGGACGCCAATGGCCCCACTCCTTGTTTCTATCTCACACCACACACGATGTGGACGCCTTGCGTCACACGCCTGTGCCACACTTGCCTTTCCCACGTTTAACCGTCTGTGAACAGATACAGACCCTCCAGGGCAGGCTGCCCGGGCAGAGGGTGTAGGGCTCCGGGCGGCTTCTCAGCGGGTGGTGGGGACAGCCCAGGTGAGTGGCTATGGGAACGGCTGTGGTGCTGGACCACATGTCTTTGGGCCTAGAGACTCTCGGGCATCGTGTACTCAGCCTTGTCCCTGGTGGCCGGGTGCTGCCCATCTGCCCTGTGAGAGGGACAGGGAGACCCTAGGCTGGCTCTCCTCCTGCAAGCCCCCCTCTGCGGCAGAGCAGGTTTCTGGGTTTGCTTCTTTTCATTCCATCCCACACACAAGCCGAGCCCCGAGTCATGTCCTGGATCTAAGAGCCCGGCACCGCGGGCTTCCAGTGCAAAACATCTCCCCTCCTCCTCCATCTCAGCCCGTCTACGCCCTCTGGCCACTCTGGTGATGACCTTTGTGGCTTTAAAACAAACGCTTCCAGCAATATTTCTGCAAGTATTTACCGGCCTCCCCCATCCCCAGGCACTGCCGAGCCTGGAGGCTCCACCTGCATTTCCTCTGGGACCCTCGTGGCCCCACATCTTGCTCAGGGCTGGCCTTCCACAGGGCTAGGGAGCAGCCTGAGTCTGAATCAAAGCCTGAGCCAGTGTGTTCCGCACTACAACTGACTGTGGGGCTGGTGAAGCCCCGTGGGGAAGTTGTGGGCTCTCGTGTGACCACACTCACTGCATGGGCAGGCCTGACACTCCAGACTTGGCCAGAAGGCACCAGAGAGGTCCACGTCCCAGGCCTAAGGGCCTGGAAACTGGATACCCCACATGGTTGAGGGCATTAGGCCATGGACCTTAAAACAGGGGGCTCGTACCAGGCAAAAGCAGGCCGGGTTAGCGAATCACCTTGGCGGCTGCCAGCGACTCACAGCGACCCGGGAGCATGCAGTTACAGAGCTGCCCTGGGGGTGTCTGAGGGTGTCAATCTTCAAGGAAGCCAGGGCCTCCTCTTGCTCCGGCACAAAGCCCAGAGTGTCGCAATCACTGCCCTTTGGGTCTGCGGCCGAGCGCTTCACCGCTGTGCCACCACAGCGCCTTCTAGTCACCGGGACCCTGAGAAGTAAGGTGACCGGGACCCTTTCCTGGGCAAGCAAGCAGACTGTGGCAGAGGGAGAAGCTGAAGGGAGGGTCGGAGTGTTTGAGGGGTCCAGACTGCTCCTGCTGGGGGAGGGGAGGCACATGGGAAGAGGCAACTGAAGATATGGTCAGCGGCCAGAAGCAAAAGCCAACTGGCCGAAAAGTCCGCATGCACATACAAAGAGCCCCTGCTCACAGAGACCAAGCCCACGTGGAAGTGGAGAGAGCCCACTGCCTCTGAGCCTGCTCTGAGCCCACTCTGACTCAGGCCCCGCAGGACGAAAGAGACCCCCCAGTGGGTTCCAGGCATGTGTCTTTACCAAAGCCGCCCCATCCATCTTTCTCCCGTCGGGTCGAAGCAGCGATCTTTCTCCATGAACGGTGGAGTTCCTCACCACTGCACCCCCAGGACTTCCAACAGAGCTGAAAACAACCCCCTACAGCTGTCGAGTGGATTCTGACTCAGGGTGACCGGGGCCCAGAGGAAACAGACCTCCTCATTGTCCTCCCTGAGCAGCAGGCCACCGACAGACCACCTGTCACGGCTGGACCCCTTGCAGACAAACAGATCTGTGTCGGAAGAAGTGCAGCCACAAGGCCCCTAGAATCGAGGATGGTGAGACATGGGCTCACGTACTGTGGACATATTATCAGGTGGGACCAGGCCCTGGAGAAGGATGTCGTGCTGGGGAAAGTAGAGAGTCCAAGAAAAAGAGGAAGCTGCTGGACCAGGCGGATGGACACAGGGTCTGCACAGGGCAGTGACTGAGAGCACGGGCAGTGTGTGGCTCTGCTGGGCATGGCCCTCAGTGAGTGGAGACTGACCCCACTGTACCTGACATCAACAGAGACGGTCGGCAGCCCAGCCCCCAAGAGCCTCGGCTACTTTCCTCCCTGTGAGCTGTGGAAAGGCAGTGACGAATGAACAAGTGGGAATGATGCATGAGGCAGACAGAGGCTGTGGCTTCCGGCTCTGTCAGACGGGGCTGCACTGAGCCCTGCCCTTGTTGGCAGCCTGGGCATGGAGGTGGGGCAGCTTCACAACAAGCAGCCTCCTTTTGAGAAGACTACGGGGCCTCCTGGGGCCCCGAGGAGTATCAGGGCAGAGCTGTGTCCCCCGGGGGGGCTCTGGCAGCCCATCGCCAGGCCTCTCTTCTGAGGGACCTGGGGGCAGACAGAACGGCCACCTTTCTGTGGGCAGCCAAGTGTGAGGATCACGTCACTGTCAAGGCACCCTCCCTCAGAGCAGGCCATCACGTCATGTCTGAGACACCAGCCCTGACCCACCCTGAGCCTCTGCCGGGCAGCCCAGGGCAGGGCGGGGCTGCTCTTCTAGCACTCTCCCGTGGGAGCTGCTAATGTGGCTGGCCTGGAGGGTGCTGGCAGGGCCCACAGTGTCTCCTGAGCAAGGCCCTCCCGGTGCAGGGAAGGTGAGGAGAAGGTGAGGGAACGGGAGGCGGGGGTGTGGGGTGTGGGGTGTGGTGGGGGGTGTGTGTGTCAGACAGGGGCAGTTGTAAGGGGAGCAGGAAGCTGAACATGGCAGGTGTGGTCCTCCTGAGTGGCGCTGGGGACCCTTGCTCTCATCCGGCCCAGCTCCCCTCTTCTTCCGCAGAGCCCCTTCCGAAGATCCCACTGGGAAACAAGGGCAAGTCTGAAAAGCTCAGAGGCCCTGCTGCACTACACAGCCTGGACCTTCCCTGCCTGTGGTGGCCAAGGCTGCAGTGGGGGGGCCGGGAGCCAGACAGACCCTCTAGCAGGTGCCTGGGAGCCTGCTCTACCCCAGTTGCACAAGCCCCAGCTTCCCACGTGTCTGTGCATGGTGCCTACACCCCTGAGAACCAGGTAGAGCCATGTGTGAGAGAGCCCCAGACCTGCTCCACCAGCTGCCCAAGCTGCATCAAGCATGGAGTGACCCCTCTAACACTGAGCACACGGGCTCAGCAGGTCTCCACGAGCCCACGGCCCCAAAGCCAGGCTACCTCTTCACCAGTCACTCTAATCTCCAGCCCCCCGGAAACTGAGTGGGTGCCGTTGGCAAGCAAGCCGCCGACCCCATGGACCGAGAGCAGGATGGAGAATGGCCGGAGAAGACACACCAGAGGCCCTCAGAAGGAGAAGGCTCATCACCGTGCACATGCGACCAGCCAAGACAAAGGCTACGAACGGACATAGTACTGGGTGACGCAGAGGGTCAGCGAACGCGAGGGAGACTCCTTGCGATATGGGGCACACGGCACTGACCATGGCCCAGATGCCAACCACCTGAGGACCTGCGGGGCCGGAGCCACTCCTGGGACCCGGCTCTCATACTGCTGAGAAAGGGCACTATGGAAGTAAATAGTGTGCAGGCTGAATAGTACACTAATTAATTTAATTATTTCCTATCATCATCTTTTCATGAAGGGATATCTTATTGTGTTTTAAAATGTGGAGAATAAAAGAAACTTAAAAAATAAAACGTGGGAAGGATGTACTCTCAAAAAGCATTCCCATCTACCCACGCACACTGTCCATGGAGGATCCACCCCCACCCCTGTCCATGGAGGGTCCACTGCCCCTGCCCCTGTCCATGGAGGGTCAACTCCTACTGCCCCTGTCCAAGGGGGGTCCACCCCCACCGCCCCTGTCCATGGAGGGTCCATCCCCCACCACCCCTGCCATGGAGGGTCCACTCCTACCGCCCCTGCCCATGGAGGGTCTACCCCTGTCCATGGAGGGTCCACCACCCCCATACCACCCCTGTCCATGGAGGGCCCACCCCCCATACCACCCCTGTCCATGGAGGGTCCATCCCCTACTGCCCCTGTCCATGGAGGGCCCACCCCCCATACCACCCCTGTCCATGGAGGGTCCATCCCCTACTGCCCCTGTCCATGGAGGGCCTCTCAGGGACACCACCACTTCCAGAAGCTCCATGCGAATGGTGTTGGAGCAACTTCTCTGGAGGGAGAGGGGAGCTGCCTGACTGAGAGAAGCCACCTCACTGGCGCCAGGCTGCACCCATCGCTCCCTCTCCGCGGCAAATTCATCATCGTTTCTGTAATTGGGAGAGATCGCTCACTTATGTGAAAGGCCGCCTAATGCCCACAGTAATTCTGCTTTTATGGAATAATCATTTGAAGTTCTTTCCTGTGACCTGAGGGAACGCACTTTTCTAATTACACGAGCTCATTTGGAAGACATCGCAGTGCAGACTGCGCTATCTGAGAGGGTGTGCGGGAGGCTCTCGGGAAGGGCACACCGCATGTCAATAAAGGGCGCGGAGCTGGTGGTGCTGTGGGTAGGCACGGCGCTAACCACAGGTTCGGCAGCTCAGAGTCTGCGCTCCCTCGTACAGATCGACAGTCTTGGCAGCTCAGCGTGTCCCTGAGGTGGAACTGATTCAGTGGCATTGGGGTGGGGTGGGGTTTTCCGATCAATCTTTACAGAAGCAGACTGCCACCGCTTCCTCCCGAGGAAGAGTGAGTGGTTCGAACACTGGCCTTTCTGTTGGCAGCTGAGCAACTCGAGTACGCACTGCACCGCCAGCTCTTCCAAATTCCTAGGGGAAGGCAGTAGCAGAGGCTTCTATTCTGAAGTTCCAGGGGCTCATACAGCCTTTGGTAAAGACAACCAGCGTTGGGCCCGTGAACATTCCCGGGGCTGTGCTGTGCTTGGCAGGAGAGGCTAAGTTTGGACAGCAGCAGGCTCCCGGCGGCCGGCAGAGCAAGTGACTAAGTACCAGCTGCTCAGTCAAAGTCTGGGGGTTCACAGCTACCCAGAGGCCCTCAGAAGAAAGGCCCAGCCACCTTTTTTCCTAAGCCACAGAGAGGGACCTGGGGCGCCCCCTGCCCCCAGGAAGCAAAGGGGAGAGTGAGTGCAAGCCGGAGCAACTCTGACCGTCCAGTCGATGCCCATCACAGTGACCCTATAGCACAGGGCACAGCTGCCTGCGAGTGTCCCAGACTGTGACGTTCACGGGGAAAGGAGGGGGCACTGAAATGAGGGGAGCCAGGCTGCCTTCACAGCAGAGGAGGCTGGCTGTGCCCACGGTCCAGAGCCCTCGGTGGGGTCCCCTGGCCAAGGAGAGCCATTCCACACTTGGCCAGCCCCTCCCAGCACATGGGACCTCCACGTGGGCAGCTGCGATGCTGCATCTTGGAAGGAAGTGTGGCTCTCCAACTCCCCGTTTCTCCGAGTCGGTGATTTCCATCTGTCAAGCTACGCCAGCCAATATCCCAGGAAGGAGGCAGCCCAAACAGAGGGGCTGCCGATCACAAGCTAATCTGAGCAAGGAGGGGAAGTGGAGGTGGGAAGCTCCCAGGAACGGGTGGGGGCTGTCCGGGCAGCAGAGTCCAGCACACCTGGCTAATCTCTGAAGCTGATTGGGGCGGGGCCTGGTTAACCCACTCAGACGGGAGATGAGGCTTCCACAGCCCAAGCCCAACTCCCCATACCGGACTGCGAGCCTGGCCGGACACATACCCACCCTGGGGCTGCAGGGCTACAGGTGGGGGGCCCAGGGCCAATGAGTTTTCCCCATAAGGACACAGCTAGGTTTGTCCCGCCAACCAGGCCCTCCCTGAGGACTTCGAGGTGAGATGCTCAACAACAGCGACTTCTACAACGCAATAAACGAAGAGCCACCAGCTGGCACTAAGGTGATGCAGTGGTTACACCTGATGGTTCAAATCTACCAGCTGCTCCTCGGGAGCAAGGTGAGGCCGCTGCTTCCCTAAAGATATGCAACCTCAGACGCTCATGGGAGCAGTCAGTCCCACCCCGCCCTCTGGGGGCCCTGGGGCCAGCTGCTACCAGTCACAGAGACAGAGCCCGGCGGGCACAGCTCGCTCACCCACCTAGGGCGGCCACACCCTGAGAGGGGACGTTGAGCACCCTGCTAAGTAAAGAGTAGCAGGCCCTCACTGGCACCGACCAAGCTCACACGTTATCCCGTGGCTCTGACCACACGGGTCTGCACGTGGCTCCGGCCTGGACTACTGCGAGGGGCTCAAGATGACGGGGGTCGGGGTGTCTCCATGATCTCTCCATCCCATCTTCCAGGGAGGCCCTGATCTACCTGGAGAGGTGGGTGGTGTGTGGGCCTCTCCCCCCCATCCCCAGTCTACCCTGAGTGGTGAGCGGTGAGAGACTTCCCCCCCCCCTGCCTCCCAGCCTGGTCTACCCTGAGAAGTGGGCAGTGTGTGGGGAAACACACGTCTAACTGTCTAGACTCAGGAGCAGTTCCCCAGCGGCCCTGCCCACCGAAAGGGCCCCTTTCCTGTCTCCTAAAAGCAAACACACAGGGACGCGTCTGACAGATGGTCATGGCCACTGACCCAAAAGGGAAAGGAAATGGACTCTGGGGAGCGGAGCTGCTTTCACCCCACCAAGGGTCCTGAGCCCCAGGCAGAAAATGTCAAAGGCATCGGTAGGAAGAAGTGGGGCCCTGGGGCCAGAGTGAGCCACTGGTAGCACCCTCTAACCTGGGGCGGGAGGGACCTTGGCCTTGGATGTGGCCTAGGCTGACAGCATTCCCAGGAAGTGGGAGGCGCAAGCACAAGTTCTCACCAGGGAAAAGTGCCTTCAGTCAAGCCCTCACTGACGCCGGCAGACCGTGGTGTGCCGTGAGCTGCACACCACTGGCTGTAACAAGACACCAGAACAAGACAACGCGGGGAGGAGGGCTGTTTGCTGGAGGCTGGGGCTTCCGCCTGTCAGCCTGTCCAGGGCCCCAAGAGCACCACCAGGTTCACAACTCCTCACCTGTCTGTGGTTAGCAATTGGACCCACCCTGCAGTGGAGATATTACCTCTAAGACCTACCAGGTGGCACGTCCATTGTGTGTCTATGACCACAGTGCTCTACTTCATGGGGAGTCCCGTGGAGAAAAAGAGGAGGGGGCAGCAGTCGGCAGAAGATCCTGCCAGTCCCGACTCTCCTTCTCTCGACCCAATGGAACACGCCTGACTGCTACTCCTGGTGATTACAGAGGAGAGAACAAGAAAGACCCTCTCCCCATGCTCCAGTTTCTCCACCCTCTCCAAACACAACAGCTAAGTTCATTACAGACAAGTCTTTGAAGATTCCCAGTGGACCCGAGCTAATAACATATTGCCAATAGCCAAAGGACTGACCGTCCCCCAGAAGTTGGGAAGCAGTCAGTATTTTGCAGGACATGGTGATAGCTGTAAAATACAGCCTCGCTGAGACTGACACAGCATTGGATAAATCTTCACACCTCATATTTGTGTTCAACTAGTATGAATATTTATGGGGCCAAAGCAGGGAAGATTAAGAGGGACTGCGACTCTCTGGCAAAATGGATTTCCTGGCCCTCCTTCTGTCACTGTGTAAAGTGAATGGCGTGTGTGTGTGTGTGTGTGTGTGTGTGTGTGTGTGTGTGTGTGTGAAGAGAAAGAGCATGAACAAGATCCTGTGTGTGCCTGCTCCTCATGGTAATGAATGACACCTGCCCCAAGTGGCATGTGGTCCCCACGGTTGCCACCTTGTGAGGTTGGTGCAGGGCAGCACGGCTGAGGTCTCTGCCCCCTACCTACCCCCGCCCCCCAGGAGTCCTCTGATGGCAGGCATGTCCCAGGGCTCCACCAGGCTCACGTTCTATGTTCAGCATTCCATATTCCATGGTCCATGGTCTATGCTCTGAGCTCCATGTCCCACGTTCCGTGCTTTGTGTTCCATATTCCAGGTCCCTTTTCCATGCTCCGTGAGGGACATCCAAGTCTTTGGAGCCAGGTCGCATTGTGCAATGCCGCGTCTCAGAGGGGGAGCAACTTGCCCAGGCCACTCAAGTGGGCTCTGGACCCTGACCTGTCCACCCCAATGCTCAGCTCCAACACCTCTTCTTCCACAGAGCCTTCCTGCCTTCCCGTTGCTCCTCCAGGTTTCCTGCACCAGCGACAGCCCACTGCCTTAGGGGACAGACAACGCTGGCTGTCACTCACCAGAGTCCACTCAGTCACTACTGCTGAGCACTGGCCAGGGACAGAGTCCACTCAGTCACTACTGCTGAGCACTGGCCAGGGGTCAGCACTGTCCCAAGAGATATGGGACTAGGTCTGAAAGTATTGCTACAAAATCATAGAAGCCTTTAGGAAGCAAAAATATCAATGTGGGAAGCTCTTTGTGGCAGTTAGATTTTGTCAACTTAAAAATGTTTGAGAATTAGGGGTGGACTCTGACCTGTCAATCAGGTTAGATGTTGCCTGCTGGGGGGAGGCCTTCTTACAAGTGGGGAACCTGGGACACAAACCCCCCACCTCTCTGCAACTTTGCCTTCTTGCTTGCTGGAACTCTGCCGCCGACCCTGAGAGATGTGGGCACCCTGCCACCTTTCCACCGACTCTGGACCCACGTGATTTTCCTGCTTCCTAGCGCACCACCCTCTGTCCCCCAGCAACAACGGAAGTCTAAAGAGTGACTTGTGGGCCAGCATCAGACTCAGGGACTCAGTTGAACTTGGCTGGGATGCCTTCTTGATATATAACTATCTCTTGATATAAAGCTTTTTTCTTGTACATAGATGAGTGTCACTGGATTTGTTTCTCTAGACAACCCGGCCTCACACACTGTTGTTTCTCAGGCCTATCTTCTGTCTAGGTCGGTACATGTCTGAAGGTGATGTTCGTCTCTCTGATCCCTCCCTGAAGGATGTGACACTGATCTGCACAACATCGGAACAGTGGGCTTGGTACCCTTGAGGGACTCGGTTTGTGTTCCTTTTAAATGTCCTTTGAGCTTTGGAGACAAAAAGAAGTTTGAAAGTGCAAGATATGGACTATCGGGTGGATGGGGTAAGCTTTCCCAACGAAAGTCTTAGAGAACAGCCCTTGCCACCCTCACAGAATGAACAACCGCATCAAAACGACGGGGAAGTCCTCCGTAAACCGGTCTTGACCTTTTCCTCACCAGTGTAGAGGTCAATGTGCTTAAAGCTTCTTCATAATAAGCCCCCATGACTGTCCTGTTTCCAACAAGAAAATGTATCCAAGATGACCCTTTGGTGTCCCTACAAACAGTCTCCCCAACCTTCTGAGCTTATCTCTCTGCCTTGACTGGACCTCGCCAGCAGATGCCCTGGGAGCCACTTTTCGATTGGACCTTTTTGGAAAGGCTCTCTAATGAAACTACGATAAGGTCAAACGGCGCATTGCACGAGACAAACCTGCTGCACAAGACCTCTTTAGAGTACTGAAAATCAAAGATGCTGCCTTGAGGACTAAGATGTGCCTGACCCAAGCCATGGTGTGTTCAATTGCCTCGTATGACTGAGAGTGCTGGACAACGGAGTAAGGAAGACAGGAGAAGGATCGATGCGTGTGATTGCGGTGCTGAAGAAGATTATCAATCAAGCAAATCTGTCTGGAAGAAGTACGGCCAGAGTGCTCCTTAGAGGCAAGGATGGCAAGACTTCATCAGACATATTTTAGACATCTTGTTGGGAGACCACGCCCCAGAAAAGGACATCATGCTTGGTAAAGTGGAGGGACAGACAAAAGAGGAAGGTCCCCAGGGACATGATGGGCTTCCGCATGGGAACAATCGTGAGAGTGACACGGGGCCATGCAGCGCTGCATTCTGTCACGATGGGTCGGAACCGGCCCCATGGCCCCAGACAACAGCAATGATATTCCTGAGAGAACTTGTCTGCAGTCACCCACTAGAGGAAGGGGCATGTGTAAAGATGTGTACTTTGGAATTGTGTGTGTGTGAGAGAGAGAGAGAGCTGGACCCTCAGTAGCAGTACTTCCTGACTGGCCCTCATGAGGACTCCCCCTTCACTGAGGAAGACCATGAGTGGAGAACAGGTCGCCGAGCACGGCAGTGCCAGGGTGGGCCCTATCCAAGCCTGGACTCTGCTCCACAGCTAGAGACTACACGCCCTTCCGGTAGCTTGTCTGTGCCCCCAGGTGTCCCCGTCTAAGTGCTCCAGCATGCAGGCCATTAACAGGCATTTGTCACCATTTTCTCAGAATCATGTGGAAATGGCCCCTGTCAGCCCACTCTCAGGCTGCTGTTTTTTCTTACTCAGAAATCAAAATCCAGGCTTGCCGAGGTTCAGACTAGAGCTGCACATGGGGCGGCGGGCAAAGAAACGCTGCTAAAAATAGCAGCTGTGCCCAGTGGAGGTGTGGTGACCCTGATCTGACAGGCTTCTCCAACAGGGGAGGCAGGGATCCTGGACCTGACACACCAGTGTCCAACACCCACCGCGGCCATCCTGAGAGACTGGCTCGGTGCAGCTACTCTAGACAATTGCCAGATGCCGTGAGCTTGCCTCCTGCCTGGCCTGCAGAGGGGGGGGAGGGTGTCACCTGGGCCTCACAGGTCTAACACCCCATGCTCAACACACGTTTGCAACCACCCCTGCCTGAAACAAAGCATAGGTACTAAGGCTTCCCGTTGAGAGCGAGGAGGAAAGCTCACTGCCATTGAGTTGATTCCAACCCACAGCGACCCTGGAAGGCAGGGTAGGCCTGCAGTGTGGTTTCAGAGCCTGTAACTCTTTATGGGAATAGAAAGTGCCGTCTTTCTCCCAGGGAGCGGCTGCTGGTTTTGAACAGCTGACCTTGCGGTTGGTAGCCCAGCACACAGCCACCATGCTACCATGTATGCCATTTGTAATGCTCGACCCGATTTCCTGCCTCCCTGTGGAAAGCAGAATGCAGGGAGCCATCCTTCAGCCCCTGTATCCATGCATCTAGTAACCTCTTCCTGTGAGCAGCCCACAGAGGTCCCCAGGTCTCTCCGCTGCACCCCAAACCCAGGGCTCTCTTGGGAAGACAGGCCTCAAAGGAGACCCGCCTCTGATATCCTGGCCACAAAAGGCCACACAGTAAGCCTGAAACCCAGGTGGGGCCAGGAAAGGCATTTCCACACCAAGCCCTCGGTCCCCAGGCCTGCAAGAGCAGGTATTTTTGTGAACAGCATGGTTACCTGGTGACTGGCACAATTACATGGCACTCCAATGGGCCTGTGAAAGGCACGAATTCATCCCACGTACTCTGAAATAGAGCCTAGTTTCTGCTAAGCCGGTGCTGCCATGCCTTCCATTTTTAATCCACTGACCCCTGCAACGTCGGCCTTAAAACGCTTGCCCCTCTGGGACGGGGATCCCTGCCCAGGTGAGTTAATGCAATGCCTCATCCCAGCCAGCTCCCCCAGCCCCCCTCCACCCGTGCCAGTGTGCCCCTCCACTGTGTCCCCCAGCCTTGAGCACGCCTGCTCCTCCCTGTGTCCTCCACCTGCTAACTGGGGCAGGAGAGTGTTCCTGCAGCCCAGCGCCCGGTCCCTCACACAGCCTCCCTGGCCTGCAGCCAGCCAGAGCTGGACAGCATTTTAAAGAACAATCGCACTTGGCTTATTTACTTAAAAGTCAAATGCTTGGCAAGCAAGGCATCTAAGCTGGCCCCTCTGGGCAGGAGCTGAGAGGTGCTGCCTGGGAGCCAGTGGGCATGGGGGAGCTGACCCCCAAAATACAGTGGGGACCTCTCTGCATGCAATCACAGGCCTTCTGCCTGACCATGTGACCCCAGCACTGCCCCCGCTGCAGTTCCAGTGGGACATCGCTGCTGCTACTGGGCTCAAAGACTGTCAGCATTGGGGCCACCGGGAGCCCAGCCCCACCCAGACCTATGGTGGACCCTGGAAGTCTGGCCTGTCTCTCCATGTAACTTCAGGGAGTTCTCTAAGGCATGGAGACCACAGTGACCACCTGCACTGTGCCTATGCATTTCTAGGTCCCGGGTCCTGCTGTGCACACACCCCAGGACCCCTGGTGGCACTGTGCGTCAGGCATTAGACTGCTAACCACAAGGTCAGCATCAAACCCACCAGCCGCTCCATGGAAGAGCGATGAGGTGTCCTTTCCTGTGAAGCCTGACGGCCTTAGAAACCCATGGGGGCAGTGGGCTTTACTCCTCAGAAACCTACAGGGGCAGTGGGCTTTACTCCTTAAAAACCCACGGGGGCAGTGGGTTTTGCCTCTTTAAAACTTGACAGCCTTAGAAACCCGATGGGGCTGCTCTGAGTCAGAACTGATGACAGTGGGTTTCGGTTTTGGGTGTTTTCATAAAATACATGTTGGAAGCCCTGGTGGTGCAGTAGCTAAAGCAACAGCTATAAACAGAAGGTCGCTGGTTCTAATCCACCACCAGCTCCGTGTGTAAAATGATGAGCCTGTTGGCTTCCTCAGAGATGTACAGCTTGGGAAACCCCCTGGGGCAGTGCTGTCCAGTCCCACAGTATATCTAGGGAGGCCACACCCACTAATGCTAATCCAGCCGGGAAGGGTCCTGCTCTCAGCCCGGAGGGGCTGACCTTTCCTTCTCCAGGTCCACCCCCACCTCTGTCCCCCACTGCGAGCCCCACCCCCCAGCCATGACCTGAGGGGTGTGAAAGTCCCCGCCCTTCCCCAGACCACGCAGCTCTGTCTGACAGACCTTCTAAACCACCCAGAAAACAGGTCTCTGCTTTCTGCAGGTGACACTGAAGGGGGAAGAGATGTCAGGGCTAGTTGGCTCCGGACGACCACCCCAAGGACCAGGTGGGGCAGGTGGTTTCCTCTCTACGAGGGCGGGGTGGCTCCAGGGGGTGTCACAGGGCCACCTGGCCAGACCAGCCTCCCTCCTCCTGCCTCTCCAGCCACACGTCCAGTCCTCCTCGCCAGCCCAGCGAGGACATCGCCACTGCACAGGCTGGCCTTCATCCTGGGGCATCTTCTGTGGGACATCTGAGATGGAAATTTGTGGAGACATATTTTTGTCACGTTTCCAGCCGGTGAAGGAGCCCATGTCCTCTCAGAAAACAGTCCCCAGCTTCTGAAATATGCAGATTGTGGAGCTGAATTGTAAATGCAATCACTGGGCCCCTGCAGATCTGGAGCCGGGAGTCACCGCCACCATGAATTATTCCTAGAAATGCCACCCACCAGGCCCTCCTCTGCGGACAGAGGCAGGTCTGCCCCACACCCTACCAATGGGGGGTCCCTTATTGAGGGTACAGCATCATTGCTTGACATGCCTCTCCAGGCATCTGGTGTCCAGGACGGAGTCACGACCTTATAGAGCTGTGGTCCGTTAAAGGGGTCCTGCAAAGAAGCCAGGGGAGGCCGGCTGGGGCGGCAGAGCACCCTGAAGGAGCGCTGAGGGTGGGGCAAAACCAGCACCCTCTCCTGTTCTCAGACAGCCGCTCCGAGGGCACGGGGGAAGACAAAAAGGCTGTCACCCACCAGCAGTGCCACTGACCGAGCCCTCCCCGCAGCTGCACTCTCCGTCGTCAGGGAAAGAAGTGCTGGGTGGTGCCAATGGCAAGCACTGGGCTGCTGGCCACAGGGTCCGGGTCCAACCCCACCAGCAGCTCTGTGGGAGAGAGAGGAGCCGTCTGCTCATGTCAAGACAAGATCAGACACCTTGTGGAGGGTCTGGGAGTCGGAATGGACGGAATGGCAGTGGACCAACGGGTACTGAGTGGACACAGGGGTGAGCAGTGTAGCGACTCTGGGGAAGGCCAGCCAATTCCGTCCATGTGGCCACCCAATGGAGAGAAGGTTTTTGCGGACCCACCATCATCGGGCTGAAGGAAGCACAGGGCTTTCCCAGGCAGTGCGGGTAACAGTGCAGTTTTGATTAGCAGTGTGGGAGCGTTGTAACTCATAAAGCAAATCCAGCGACGGACGGGTGATGAGTGATGATCCCCGAGCTGGCACGCCCCTGGAGCCAGCGGCGGCAGCGCCAGGCCATTTCTAGAATTAACACGTACCGGTCGCCAGGAGAAGCTTCCTGGGGAAAATCACACTCTCCGACAAGCAGACGATGTGACCTATCTCCAAATCACGATTTCTGCGTCAAGAGAGTCTGGGCACCCCAGTCTGGAAACGAACCCTTCGTCCACCTGGATGGCTTGTCGGGGGGAGGGGGCTAACTGTTACCATGCCCACCCCTAGCACACTCTGTGCATCACCACCCTCCACGGGCTGCACCGTGTGGACAGGCATCTGCCCTGTGCTGGGATGTCACTCTGAGTCCTCACAGCGTTACTGTCCAGGGTCAGGTCAGGAACCTGGAGAGACTGGCCATGAGGTGAAGAGACCAGGGACCATGGCCGTGGGGCAGGGTCCAAGCTGGCCTCTCAGCTATAGGTTCTGCCTATCACTCAACCAGGTGCCCTTGCTTTCAGCTCACAAGAAGACGTCGTCATCCCTGATCTTTGCCCCTTGGAGGGCCCAAGGCTCCTCGTCATGAACTCCGAGCCATGTCTCCCATCCCCTCTTCTCTAGCCTCCTGCTGGGACTTCCCTTCTGGGTTAGCTGGGGTCTTGATGGCCAGTAAATAACGGAGCTGAGACCCCCTGACTGGAGACCTAAGAACCCACACTGGTAGGACTACACCCCTTCAACAACCCAGCAGCCCATTTCCCCCGATCCCTCCTACCCTCTCCCCTAGGGCCACATCTGCTCAGACCAGGTTTCCCAGAGTACAGACCGGCTAGGACTCGAGTGACAGCGTGGTTGGTGTGGGTCACAGACACGGCGCTGGAACCCACTGAATCACACCATGCAAAACACCCTCTTTCTGAGTCCAGTGGACTCTGCTGGCTTCTTCAAGGACACAGGCCTGGCTTGGCACCAGTGCTGCCCCACACGCCCTTCCCTGTGACTCACTCTTCTTCCCAAAGCCTTCCAACGGCAGGGCTACTTTGTCCTGATGGGCACGGTGGCGCCTAACAGCAGCAACATGAGCTGGGCCGGGTACAAGCCGGTGACCTACGTCTGTGGCCAGAGACCACATCTGTGCTGAGACAGCAAACATACCAGAGGCTTCAAGCACTGGTGGGAAAGTCCATTAGCTCTCAGTTCCATTTCCACAAACTTCTGAAGCCCACTCATAGATCCACAAGTGCCGACACCCACTATGGGGATGGAGAGGGGCCCGCTCAGCCAGCCCGCTGAGGAAGTGGTGGCTGAAGGGGGTGGAGACCCAGGTGACCCACGACACCTGTTTTCCATCTCCTTGGTTCTCAAATGGAGGGTCCTGAGGACGCTGAACAGCACGTGTGATTGCAGAGATCGCAGAAGGCTGACTTAGTCTGTAAACGCCTTCCCTTTGCCCGAACACTGAATTCTGAAGCCCACGCTCACACCGGCACAGGATGAGACAGCAATGCTTTTCTTCCAAGAAGTGCCGGCCACCACTCGACCTCCACACTCCCTCGGTCAGGCCCCTGGCTGGAGGGAAGCTCACATCTCACTCACTGGCTCTTTGATAAGGTCAGTGAGGCCACTAGGGCTGCTGAAGGTCGCGCATGGGGAGGGTGCCCTGCTCCAGGCCCCCACTCCCAACCCTCGCACCTACCTCCCTTTGCCAGCTGCAGACTGAGACGGGGCTCCTCTCCCACCCACGGCACCCCACCATTCCCAGCAGTTCCTTCAAGCCAGGCAGGTTGTGCCCAGGAGGCGGGCAGGGCAGAGAGAATGTAAGCGGCAAATCAATGCAATTTTGGATTTCTTCCTCTCCTTTCTAAACTCAGCACAATTGGTATTTGGTGGAAACTCTCACTATCAATTGTAGGTTTTCAGATCCAAGCTAGAGCAGGTCCTGGTGTGGGGGGCAGGCCATGGGGCACACATAGTCTACGGGCGAGCAGGTCATGAGGGGCAGGCACAGTCCATGGGGGCAGGTCATGAGGGGCAGACACAAGCCCTTGGGGAGGGGGGCAATCCATGAAAGGCCAGGCTATGGGGGGGAAGGTCATGGGGCAGGCACAGGTCATAGGGTAGACAGGTCTTGGGGCAGACACAGGTCATGGGGCAGGCAGAGGTCATGAGGTACAGGTCTTGGGGCAGACAGTCATGGGACAGACACAGGTTACCAGGGGAGGCACATGTCATAGAGGCAGACACAGGTCTTAGGGCAGGAACAGGACATGGAGCAGACACTGGGGAGCAGAGATTGCCTCCTCCAGGAAGCCTCCCTCTGCTTTCCCAGGCACTTTCAACACAGTGATCTGCCCACACTTGGCCGGACTCAGATGCCTCCATGTGAACTGTTGTCAACCCCACTGGGGTTCCCCTCTGGCCAGGGACCAAGCTGGACAAGCATTAGGTCTGAATCTCTTGTCCTGCTCAGGAACCAGTCTTCAGTGGCTACAGGATTTGCACACTCTGCCAGAGAGGATATGGCATGGCCTCATGGGAAGAAGGCAGAGACGGGGAGACAGGGAGAGAGATAGAGAGAGGAGGGAACTGGCCAGGGAGAAATGAGGAAACAGAGAGGCAGGAAGCAGGGCAGAGAGCAGGCAGGGAGGGGGTGAGGAAGGTGCAGAAGTGGGGGCTGCACTCCGTCTCCCCAGGGAGTGTAGGTCAGGGACCCGCCCCTCACCTTGCTGCCAGCCGCCAGGCCAGGAGAGGCGTCCTGAGAGCGGAGCTGGCGGCTGGCGTGTTACACAACCCAGCGCGCGCTGCCAGTGTTTTATGTAACCCTCCAGTTGGCCCATAAAACAGCCCGTAACACCCGGCAAACGCGCTTCTACTGAGCGCTGCCCGATTGCGGGACACCGTCTCCCGGAGGATCACCCTGGACGCAGCCGCCCCTCGTGGCTGCCGCCCAGGAGGAAAGGGGGCGGGGAGGGCAGCTCCTTGGCGTCAGCGACTCCGGGAAGGGAAGCTCGGGACAAGCAGGTGCCAGGTGGAGGGGAGAGGGGGCTGAGCCCTGATAGGCTGGGCTGCCGCCCAGACGGACAGGGACCCCAAGCGGGGCTGTAGACCACCAGTGCTGACAGTGCCCGGAGGAGGGGTGGGAGCTGCGAGCCTACCAACAACGCAAACACACAAACTTCGGCCCTCCCTCCTCCCACCTGTCCTCGGCCTGGGGCCTCCATGGTGGAAAAGGGCGGTGACCCTGGCGACTCAGGGCCTGAGCTGCAATGCACGCCCCCACACTCAGTGAGGATGAGCTTTAGGGGGTGGGGTCTGCCCTGCCCTAGGGTTCCTGCCACACCCTTGGCTAGGTCCTCCCTGGGGTCTGCCCACCGTCTACAGCTCATGGCTTCAGGCTTCTCCCCCGCCCAATTTTTTTTTAACTTTCCAGAGCAAGCTCGGTGTCCGCGCGGCAAGCTTTTTAACTTTCCAGAGCAAGCTCGATGTCCGGGTGGGGACGCTGGGCCAGAGTGGCTGCTGGCAGCAGCGTGAGGACAGAGCAGGCACCTCTGAAGGGCAGCCTGGCCGTCCCCACCCGCTTCTCCAGGGGGGAGGGGAGTGCTCGGGGAAGCCCTGCGCGCGCAGCCGGGGAGAGCGCCCCCCTCTGGTCGGGCAGGCCTTGTACCCCGGACGTTCGTTCTCCCGCGAGAACTTGGGAGTAAGCGCGCGAGGGCGGAGGGCGTGTTCTCTAGAACGGTCGGACAGAGGGTCCGCCGGGTCAAGCCCCCAGTCTCTCAGGGCTGTTTGTCCGTCCCACCAGACCGCCCCGCCCCCAAAGTCACACAGGGGACACTTAGCCCCTGTGGCTCTCGTCAGCGAGGTCCCGGTGGCTCCGAGGGATGGTCCCAGCCCTCCGCTGCCCGGTGCCCGGCCTGCCGTCCCGCGCGGGCGCTGGGGGCTCACCATTCAGCTGGTTGTAGACCACCTCCTCCAGGTGGTCCAGGCGCTGCAGGATGGCCTCGCGGTCCACCAGGGCGCCCACCTTGCCAGGCCGGCCGCGCGCCCGGCGGTCGGCGCTGCGCACGATCTGCACCAGCTCCTCGGAGCGCTCCTGCAGGCGGCAGTACACCGAGAAGAGGATGATGCCCACGAACACCAGGATGTTGACCGTCAGCAAAGTTTTTATCTTCCTGGCCACCGCCATGAACGCGGCTTGGAGCTGGCGCCGCCTCAGCCGCCTGGCATCCCCCGGGCCGGCCCGTCCGTCACCTCAGGGACCGCGAGCCGGCGGCGGCCTCGTCGCGGGGCCCC